>NC_080571.1:279523827-279673827 GCF_030247185.1 Malaya genurostris
CATGTATACGATATAATTGCGACCAGGTTACTAAAACTTGAAGAAGAATATCTGTGAACACCATACACAGCCACCTCCAACAGGTAAACGAGGAGCAGTCAGAATATCACAGCGCGGTCGAGGGCGGGGAAGCTCGCGCAATCAACCGGTTTTGAGCTTACCTTGCGGCAACCTTTTTTCACGTGTGTGAGAGTTTAACGAAATACAAACGCTGTATTCGATTTCACTCTGGACCGGGAGTTCACTCGCTGCCGTCGAAAATATACGTGACATTGATAAGAGATTCAACCGAAAACTGCAACCAGACGGATTCGGCTTGCATTTAGGTGTGGTGAATGTGTGAGAATTCCCTGACACCTGTATTGTAAATCAGTGCTAATTACTGATTGGATTACTGCAGTCAAAACAAAATTCAACAAAATACCATCCTCTTTATGATAAACACTCGATTTCTATGAAAAAAATATATTGCTTGGACGGAAGAAGAAGTGCTCATCTTGCTAATGTGTACAACTTTCAAACACTTGCCCCTGAGACTTAACTCAAAAGTATCAAATAACCGTAGCTCGATGTCATTGTCATTGATGTATGGAACAGTACTGAGTCACATGTTTGAGGGATTTTTTGTATAGACGTTTGAGCATATTTGGCTGAACATTACCAGTAATATTAACCTATACTAAATAGAACACATACTCATTTTCAATGGCTAGGACATGATTGACTACTAGCTTCCGCTTTAGAAGATAAGGCGCTAATTTTACAGCTTATTTTTATTATCAGTAGGATCGCAATACTTCCGCAGCGATTATACTCTCTGCCAAAGCAAACAGCTTTAATAAACGTCAGCCGATTTTTTGTTTGCTATCGTAGAAGGCATTGATTTTTGAAACACTACACTGCCCATACTTGCATATCAGTCCCATATTGAAACTCGGCATGTTGAGAAAAAGACGATCAAAATTTAATTTCCGAATTTTTTGATTTATTGTGCTATCTTATGCTGAATCATGGTATTATTACATGAAATATCGGTAATACACCTTTGCTATTCCAGAATTGCAACCAATTAAAACATTGAAATTTGCACTGAATGGGACTGATATGCGGGTACTTTGCATATGGGACAGACTAGAGTTGATATTTTTTTCACATTTTACTGAACAAACCCTCAAGTTTTATTGCAATATCTGAGAGTATATTAAGGATAGTTTGAATTCCTCAAGCTAATTCAATATTGGCGAAAATCGATATGGGACTGATATGCGAGTATGGGCAGTACACTGCACCATAAACAAAATACATCTGGATTCTCCTGTACAATAGTAATGTAGTTGAGCAACTTGTGACATCAAAAGCGCCATACAGTGAAAAATGGATACGTAAATGCTCCTAAATTGTATCTAAACAGTTAACTGCGCATTTAACACAATCACAGTAGCTAATGGAAAAAAACACCCGTTTCTCACTAGAATCGCTGTCAGTGTCACCGTATAGTGGGAAATCTAGGTTTACTTGATATATGACTGCACTTAGACCAGTTTGCAATAGATGCTGACAGCCAAAAATATTACCCCAAAATTTTTGTAGCATAGAAAGCAACATTCGTTTGGTTTTGTAGAAACAGTAGATTAATCAGAGCGCAGCGATTTTCGTAACTGAAGACGAAGGCACACATTCGAATCGATCCATGTGAATGTTTTGCTACGGTGCAACAAAGTTTTTGTCGAAGAAGTTTCTGCCATTTTTTTTTGGAAGGTTATTGCCCCGAAAGTCAATTTTCCTCTCCACATAGAAAGAGTATAGAATTCCTGGAAAACCAACGTTTGATCGGATCCCCGGAGATCCCTAATATTATATACCATTCGTCTCAGCCCGGCGAGATCGGAAAATATTTTTGGGTATGTATGACCAGAGCTTAAAATTGTCACGTATTTTAATGAATGAATGCAATCCAAAAGCCTCATCTTCGATTTTGTTTACTGTCTGATTCTTAAATGATCGCATTCAAAACAAACGAAACAAAATCACAGTGGTTCAAAAGCCGAATTTTACGCTCTTAATTGATAACTCTTTAAAAAATTTTGAGGTACAGTATATTCATCAAAGTTGCTCAGAATGATAATCGCTATCTTTAGAAAGTGAGATAAAACTATTATTTTAGCTCAGGGTCAACATAGGAGCTAATTAATTTCGATAAAGTTGTGCACAAAGTCATTTCAAAGAAATTTGCAAACTTTTCCGTAACTTGAGTAGAACTTATGATATAATGTATTTTCTGAAAATGGTATCCTAAAACCAGTTTTTGTACGCAAACTAATATATTTTTAAATTCTATGAGTTTTTCATGTTATACAAAGTTTTTCAATTTGCAACTTTCTCCAATATACTATGCCACTATCATTTCAGTTTAATGAAATATAGTAATTTTTCATGTTTTATTAAATATAATTCTAGCTTGACTATCATCAAAAGGCGCAGAAAGGTGCAAATGAGACCACTTACAAGCATTTTTCGTTTCTCACTTCAGCAAAAGAGAGTACTAATGCCAGCGTCACTCGATTCCTTACGATAAGACGAAACCAAAATATCATTTGAATGGAAATTTAATCGAATTTCAATTATCATACCTTCTTTAACATTTTGAAAATCTGTGAAATTTGACTATAAAGAGGGTCTAAAATATGATAAATCAAAGTTAATACTGTCTAGAACCTCTATGGAGAGCAAAACTACTATAGATAATACCTGTTGCTGGTGAATATCATTTTTAATCGTTTTCTGTCATTATCGATTAGCGAAGCTTCGGTTGAATAACGATACGGAACAGTGTATACGATTTGCACTGAAAATGATTGAAAGAGTAAACGAAACGTAGAATATCTCGTTATTGTAATTTGCAAGCGGAACTGAGAGTAATATTTATTTTTGTCTATTTTAAGATAATGAAAATGACTTCCATTAACTCTGTGTATGAATGAGTGTGAATCTTTCACAGATTTTTCTATCCGTTTTAAACAATCTTAGGTTCATTTGGAAGCCATTATTGGGTTTAAAAGCTACTATGAAACGCTATCCGCACTATTCCGGGACGACCGGGACGGGACCATCCGGGACTATCCGGGACGTTTTTTTTCTCATCGGCGATGACTGAGTTGCCGGCGCCGACAGTGCGAAAAGCTCGGCGAGGAATATCGGTGGCAACCAAATGGATTTTATCCCGGATACCGGATTCCAATACATGCACACGCCGGCAGCTCAGTCATCGCCGATGAGGAAAAAAACGTCCCGGATAGTCTCGGATGGTCTCGTCCCGGTCGTCCCGGAATAGTGCGAATAGGGTTTAAAGCTCATGTCCCTTCAAAGTATTCATTAGAGTTTAGTATACGTCTGTCTTTCTAATGAATTAAAAGTGTAATCGGCAATTTTCACAATGAATTAAATTATTCAACAAAGAAGTTTCATTAAATTTTGTGCGCGGAATCAAATTTCTGGTGCCGAAATATTCAGAATGTTACAAAAGGCCTTTGGTGATAATTGTATGTCGCGAGCATATGTTTTTAATTGGAACAAGTTGTTCAAAGGGGGACGCGTCACGTCAAAGCGAATAAAAAAATCAAAGTAATGTTGACAGTTTTCTTTTATTATCAAGGTGTGGTGAATCCCGAATTTCTTCCGACCGGACAAACTGTCAACAACGAATACTATTCGAGTGTTATGCGTCATTTGCGCGAAGCTATTCCTAAAAAGAGGCCAGCATTTTGGGCCGACAACTCTTGGTTTTTGCACTACGATAATACACCGTCGCATACAGCATTGGTTTTTCGTGATTTTTCGCCAAAAATTCAACCAATATCGTTTCGCAACCACCGTATTCGCCTGATTTAGCTCCGTGTGACTTCTGCGTATTAAGCAAACTTAAACGACCGCTCCGGAGAAACCGTTTTGAGTCAATTGAAAACATCAAACGTGAATCGCTATGCGCATTAAAGGGTATTCCGGAAATTGACTTTTACAACTGTATCGAAGATTGAAAAAAAAAACGTTGACCCAAGTGTATTGGGCCGGGGGGATTACTTTGAGTAGGAGGACGAAATAAATTTGGAAGAATAAATAAAGAATTTTGAAATTATGAATAAAGTCTTACTATTTTGTGCCCAAAGCAGTATGACCTTTTAAATGAAACCGACAACCGAGTGGTTTTTATTACCCGCTGAATTTTCGCGGGAGCGCCTGAACCGATTTCAAAAACTTTAAAGACGAATTTCGTACCAAATCGAGTATTCCCAGTTGGCAGTACTCTTTCAGAATTAAATGAAACTTTCTGTACATGTAAGCTTTGTCATCAAAAAATCACTTTGCATGCTTTGTTTTTCCAAAACTGATCTTGACTGTCTTTTGAAAATGGTCAAAGGTTTTTTAATTATTTTTTAATAGTTATTGAACTTGAGCGATCACCGCTGGTTGCTACTCCGTTACTGATCGGGATCAGCGGAAATTGTACAGGGAGTTTCTAGATGATCCGACTTGGGACTGGTAAATCATCGTTCAATGTACATCTTTTGGTAATCCCAGAATTCATTGATCAGTACTGGCGCACGAAAAATAAAATCATTTCAAATCACTAAATAAAGGTCAACAGATTTCACGCGCGTCTTGATTCTTTATTATTTACGCTTTATTATTTTAATTATTTATTAAAATTATTATTTGGTTATATTGGTTGATCTGAGCAGCCGGCTACCGAGAACAAATTATTTATTTATCAAACAAACAAGTATTTTTTACAATTTATTTAATATATCGATATATGTTATCTCTGTTATTAGCTTTGTAATATTAACGAGTTTGCGCAAAAGTTGATTTTTATCATTCAATTTATAATCTTGAAAGACATAATAAGAGATAAGATAAGAGATAATTTAGTAAAATAGAGTAATCAGAAGTTAAACGTTGAAAATGTCTAATAGCTGAAAGGAAAAAGGAACTCCTGCAATTGGCGCCTTTTACGACATGGAAGCAGGAACCCAGTGGATCTATTCTTGGCTCATTTTTTTTTCCGCCAGATTCCACACGGCATCTAGGCTGGTACTGTTTGGAGAAAGATAATAGGTACTAACAGTTTCCTAGTGGACCCCAGTCCCCTTTAATATTTTTTTTATTAATTTTTTTGTTTTATTTTTTTTATTTATTTATTATTTTTTCTTTTTTTCTTCATATTTTTTTTAATAGTTACTAACGAAAAATGAAAATTTCTTCATAAATGGGTTGTACTTATGATTTTCACAAAATTAGTCAAATTTTTGAATAAAAATACTGAAAAAAATCCTTTCCGATTTCCAAAAATGAAAAAAATTATCTTAAAAATTTAAAATAAATTTTCAATAACCCCATTTTTGATTTTGTTAAAATTTTGTCCAAAGATAGGTGGTTATGTATCTAACCAAACATTGCAAGATGACCACTTTTAATATAAAAAAATTCTAACAAAAGCTTTTTTATGTCCAAAAAATTTTTTTCGGATTCTTTCTATCGCAAACTTAACTGAAATTGAAGCCAATATCATACAAGAATCCAGTGAAATTTAATTTGTGAGGACATTTCACAGAATACCCTATCGCTAGTTCTCGATATTTGCAAAAAGTATTACTGATGGACAAGAAAAATAATTAGTTAGAAACACTTTTTTCCTAAAACTGCCCGTCTTACAATAGACGAATTTCGTGCTAACTCGAACAAATATTTGCAGAACCTACTCAGATTTTAATGAAACTTGCTGTACTCGAAGACTTTGTCACAAAAAAAAAACACTTCGTATACTTTGTTTTTCCAAAAATGATCTAGACTGTTTTTTGAAAAGGGCCAAACATTTTTTACCAATTTTTTTTCTAATAGCTATAGTCGAAAACTGAGAAATTCTACAAAAAAGTGTTGAATGATTTTTTTAGAAAATTAGTCAAGTTTTTGAATAAAAACAAGGAAAAAAACCCAATCGACTCCTACACTGAAAAAAAAAAACTATTTGAAAACATTGAAACCGATTCAAATAAAACATTTAGGATTTGGATGAAATTTTGTTACAAGATAGGTGATTATGCTCCCTACAAAATTACACAGGAAAAAATCACTTTGGACTTTGGAAAAGTTTTTTTTACAGGGTCCGGCACTCGAAGTGTAACCAACTTCAGACCTTCGAGCCTGGCGTCAAGGTAAATGCGACATATTATCGGGAAAGTATTCTGGAGGTTGCTTTGAAGCCGTGGGCAGACAAACATTTCGGTGGCAGACCATGGACGTTTCAGCAGGACTCGGCACCGTCTCACAAAGCTCGAGTGAACCAAGAATGGCTGAAAAACAACGTTCCGAACTTCATTACGTCCACACAATGGCTCTCGTCTCTCGATCCCCGTCCCTGTCCACCATCTTCATTGGAACTAACAAGATCTTTTTTGTCACTAACTTTTTCGTTACCCCTTCCCTGTCTCTTCACCATCTCGATGGCAACTAATTAGATCTTTATCGTTTTCAAACATTTTGTTCCCACATCCCCTTTTTACCCCTTTTCCACAATATTTACTTTTTTTTTCATTCTCTTCCGTAACATCACCATCATCGTCCACGGAAGGCCGCCCCAGTCGAAAACCAGCATGCGGGCCACCCGCCGGGCCTTCGTAGCCTGGGGGTGTTTCCCGCGGACCCACACGGACCGAAGGATGCGGCCAACATGGATCTTCGCCAACGGCATATGGAAGACCCTCATGCAATATTCAATTCACCGGCCACTACCGATCGCTTCTCGAGAATCCGCTACCGCTACATTACATAATGATACTATTCTAGTTTTAAGTTAGTCGTAATTAAAATTAGTAAATACCCTTGGCATCTTAGAGCTTAAGCAGTGTGCCTTATAATTATATTATAATATTGAATAAAAAAATGGCGCTCGTATTCACCAGATGCGAATCCAATGGATTATTCTCTTTGGGCCATTTTGGAGAGCAAAGTCCGAACTAAAAGATACACCAGTCTCGAGGCTCTGAAAAAAGTTATTGTCCGCGAGTGGGCCTAAATACCTGCAAGTCACATTCGGCAGCTTGCGATTCGTTTTTTGACCATCTCAAGGCCATAGTCAAGGCAAAAGGTGGTCATATCGAGCAAAAGTGAATTGATTCTGAATTTTGTATTATTTTTACACATTTTGTACTTTGAATTAAGTAAAAGTAATTTTCCAAACTGAATTTATGCCCTTTTTAATTGGTTACACTTCGAGTGCCGGACCCTGTATATAATTTTGTTTTCTTCAAAGTTTCCAATTTGAATTTTCGTCTGTAGGTAGGGAACATAATAACCTATCTTGTAGCGAAACCTCATCCAAATCACAAATGTTTTTATTTTTTTCAAATCGACTCCGAATTTTCACAATCGATTTTCATCAGTGATTAGGAATTTTTTCGATATTTTTATTCAAAACTTGATCAATTTTGTAAAAAACACCCATACAACACTTTTTTGTAGGATTTGTCAGTTCTCGACTACAGTCATTTGAAAAAATTAGTAAAAAAAAAAGTTTGGCCCTTTTCAAAAAGACCGTCTTTTGATCATTTTTGGAAAAACAGAATACGCAGTGTTTTTTTTCGTGACAATGTGGTGATGCCAACTTTGAATAGGAATTAGCGCAATATTAGTCAATTTATAGACTGTTGGTAGGGAAAATAATTGCCTTTTTTGAGACAAATTTCTGTGAACTCTAAAATGATGTTTTTTCTGTTGATCGATTTTAAATTTTGGAAATCGCGTTCATTTTTCAGTGTAGGATTCGAATACACGATTATCGCGCTAAATCGTATTCGGATTTAGCAGCACCTTCTCAGATTTGTATGAAACTTTCTCGACATATAGACTTTTTCGCAAAAACCCACTTTGCATACTTTGTTTTTTTCCAAAGTTAATTTAGGCTAGCTTTTAGAAAGGGCTAAACTTTGAAGAAAAATAATTCTTAAATTATAGTCGAAAAAGGACACGTCTTACATAAACGTGATGTGCCAGTGATGTTCACAAAATTAGTCTAATTTTCGAATAAAAACACTGAACATGTTATCAAATTATACACTGAAAATATTGAGCTTAGAAATTTGAACTCAAATTTCTAAAAAGGACCATTTGTTATTCGAATAAAATTTTGTCCCCTGTCCCTGTCAACCTCTCATAGGCACTAAATTTCTGTTTGAGCTGTTAGTATAATGTTGTCACTATTAGTACTGTTGTTGTACCGTTGAATTCCACTATGTTATATCACGTCATTACACTCTCACAAAGTCACTATTTTCACAGTCACTATTTTTCCGAAAGTGTATCAAACGTTATAATACAGATACGTATTTCGGAATGATATTTGCATCCTTCTTCAGTGTATCGGTTTTATAAGTTTATTGAAAGAACGCTGCAGTGAAGTTCCTTTTATACAAACGTAAGTAGGTAGAAACGTAAGTAGGTAAACAGCAAAAGGAAAAAAAAGTTGAAAAGGTAAAAACAGGTAACAGAAAACTGGAAGAGTTAAGTGTTTTCTATGTTTGTTTCTATCTTGGATATGGGTAGTAACTGGAAAAGCCAAGAAGATCTATTCCCTTGGTCTCGGTTTTTTTTAAAGAGATGGAGTTGTTTCATAGGCTCTCATAGGCATTTTTAAAGCAAAGAATTTTTTCTAACAAAAACTGACTTGACCAGCATTTCGGCTGATATCGAACAACTAGCAATACGGCATTCGGTGTATTTTTCTCACAAATTTAGTTTCATTGGAATATTGGATAATAATGATTTTCAGTTTAGTTTAGTTTTCGATAAAAATACATTGGATAAAAATATCAGTTTGGACATCTAATTATTTTTGTTAGAAAATGTTTTTTTCCCTTAAAGTGCCCATCTTTCAATGTATGAATGGTTGGTAGGAAACATAATCGCATATTTCGGGACAAAATTTTACCCAAATCAAAAATCGAGTTTTTTGTAAATCGATTTTAAGTTTTTAAATTCATTTTAGAGTCCAGGGATCGTTATTTTTTTTCATTTTATTCTAAAATTTTAGTGATTTTGTGAAAAACACTAGTTCAGTACTTTTTTGTAGGATTTCTCATTTTTCGACAATAACTATTTGAAAAACAAACTGTTAAATCAGCTTGGCCCTTTTCAAAACAAAGTCTTGATCAATTTTGAGAATAATCAAAGTTTATGTGACAAAATCGAAATGTGCAGAAAGTTTCATCCAAATTTGAGAGGATGCTGCCAAAATTTGTTCAAGTTGGTGAGAAATTCATCAAACAACAAAAAGTGAAAATAACCTAGTGATTTCAAGACTCTTCTTCAAGAGAAGACGCCATGAATACTGACGGCAATAATAGTAAGCCATCACGTCCGGAATTATTGACGACAGCTAAGAGAAGCTACAAAACGCGAGAAAAAAAAACATCAAAAAGTAATTAAATTTCGATTGTTGCCAAAATCCCAATTGTACTAATTGGCTACCTCATTCAGAGCTTCCCGTTCTTCTCTTGACAGTGAACATCTTCGACGATTTTGCCACGGCTCGCCATACCGGTTCGGAATAGTCATTCGGCTGAAACACCTTTCGAAGATTTCTACCTTTCCAAATGAGAATAACCGGATATTGATAAACAAGCAGTGGAAAGGAAAACGACTTTGCACAAATCACCCAAGTCAAACAGTATGGTCAATTGTTTCTGCTACTTTTCCTGCATATTTTTGTTTCGCAGTAACTGACATATTCACCTCACGAAACTTGAGTTATGATGGCTGGGGCTGGCTGGCTATCGACTGCCTGCTTCAAGCTGTGTCTAACTGATAAGATTCATGCAGTATGGAATTCGTTAACCATCCAAGGAATTCTTCGTGTTGCACACATGTGCTCAATTCACTTTGCAGCACAACTTAATCGTAAATAAATGTGTTTTGTTGTTGTTAAAAGAATTTTTAATCAGTTCTGTGTAAATGGGCATTGAAATGTACGGTATTCAATATCACTGTCATTGGACGTCATGCGGCATTCAAAATAATTTCTCTGATAGGCGTGTTCGATACACACTCAACACAGATAACCTTCCCGGTGTTGTGACGCAAGATGCTATAAAGACTCGTTCGGAAAGCACGGAATGATTCATCGCTTCCATACCTGGTTACTGCTTCATACCTGAATCGATCAACGTGATTCAGATGAGCGAACAAAACACATACGAGCAAGTCGCGGCATTTTGCGGCTTAATACTTTTAAATCGGTTGCGTTTTTGTTGACATACACTCATACATCAAAATGTGCCAAATGAATCACATTACTTTCACTGGTGTGAGTTTAATCGTCTCTTCAAGTAGCTCCAGGTAATATTTTACCAAGCGGGAAATTTCGCAATGGTCTTTGTTTCGAGTTTGTGTATCAGCTAAGCAATTTGTAGTTTAAGTGACGATCACAACCTGACCAGGCAAATAGACTATTGCACATACACCACCTGTCAGGTGGAGGCAATTGTTTTGGATCAAAGTTGCTTTGATAGAATTGATTCTGATGTCGTTTTCGCTTGATGTCAAACCTAACCCAGTTTCCACCATAACTGCTATCAATCCGTTTGTTTGAAGTCCGTTTCGAACTTAGTTTCAACGCCATTGAACTGAAAGTCGAGTCAATTTCGAACCTGATTTTGATATCAGGTTTGCTCTCACCCCCGTTGCTAAGCGCGAACCCAACTCAGTTTCGTGAGAAATGTTTGCTTGATAAAACTACCCTGGACCAGTTTCAGTTTCCTCAAGCGAAAACGACATGAGTATATTTGTAGGGACTTCTTATCTAGACTGAAAATCGTGTTTACTTGTTTTTAGAAAAAATCGCTCGTTGTCGAGCTCTTCTATGAGCACCCAAAATAAGGCATTTGGGTAAATAACCGATTACTTTTTCTGAGTTCATAGTGATTAATAACTGAGTCGTTAGCGACTCAAACTTTGACTTAATCGTAAAATTAAGGTAGCGCGCATTGCCAAAGTTGTCATGACAAAACTTTGGGCAATCTTACATTTTCCTAAACATTAAGGTCGTCGTTCGTTAGTTTGGTTTATGTAGAACGCTAGTTACCTCAAAACTGCGGAGATGCATTTTAGTTGATTTTGGGTAGGATTCGACCCAAAATTAGGCAGCGGCTAGTAAGAGTGTATACTCATAACACTGAAGACGGGAAGGATAACTTTTGTTGTTTACATTTAAATATAGCTTGTTTTGTTGGTCATTGGTTGCAGTGAGCAATATTTAATTTACGTAATTTGTCTACGTTTCAAAGATTTATTACATTATCTTCAATGTAAAATGATAGGCGAAACATATTTTTAGTCGTTTCGTTTTTAAGATAAAAAATAGTCATACGAAACGTTGGCCTTTGAAATAAAATATATCTTTATAAAGCAACGAATGATTAAAGAAGCCACCTTTTAATAGTTCAACAATTCTATTTTTAATTGAAAACTGAAATCTTAATTTTTTAATCTATATAAACAGATTGGTTTTACCTGTGCTAGTTTTCTGTAGTCACATACGAACTATAGACTTTCCAGAAAGTATGGACGCACTTTGATTTCACTGTAACTAATTCACACGTGTTAGATATTCAAATTTTATTCGATATACTGATAATATTAGACCACAACAACAGAATATTATTCTCAACATTTGCTACTTAGCCATTGTAGACTAGCTGGCGCACCTTCTTGCAAACGTTCCTCATTAAATTCCGTACAGACTTCTTGGCGACAAATTTTGACACTTTTTCCAATCTTGTTGAAACTGTTGAATGGTTTCGGCTGCCGAGACATGTTTCCTAAGATGTGCCTTCGTTAATGCCCAAAATTCCTCAATTGGTTGAAGTTGTGGGCAATTTGGTGGATTCATGTCTTTTGGTACGAAAGCGACATTTTTGGTAGTATACCATTCTACCGTTGATTTCGAGTAGTGGCATGCAGATCAAATCCCCAACAAGAGTCGTATTGTACAGCTTTCGAACCCTCGGCCTGATCGATGCTTCTGGTTTTGGACTACGTTTTGGTTGTTTCTGCTTCTTATAGGTTCGAAGATTCAAACGTTCTTTAGCGCGAAGAACATTTGACTTCGAAGTGCCCACTTTTTTGGCCACATCCCGAACTGAAACCTCCTTCTTTTGCTCGAACGCCTTCAATATACGTTTATCCAACTGAGGGTTAGCAGGACCTTTTTTCGACCCGTTTTCGGTTTATCCTCAAAGGTGTTATCCTCACCGAACTTCCTGATTGCATTTCGCACGGCTTTTTTACTTACTCCTTCCATCTTTGCTATCTTTCTCAGTGACAGTCCGCGTTCTGTGCTCCGTTTGTACACAATTTTTCGACGTTGTTCTGCTGAAAGTCCACGCATTTCGAAACAAACTAATGAGAACGAATAAACAACTGCACAAGTGGTTAGAGAAGAGTGTCAACAACAGGACGCAGCCATAAAAATTGACAGATTCTGAACCATTGCGAAATGGCAGCGGTTTTTGGTTGCGTCCATACTTTCTGGGACAGTCTATACATCCATATTTTTAGATTAATGAATATTAAGTGTGTCAATGATAAAACATTGGGTTGATAATTCGAAAGAAATACGCATGATTTTGTCTGCGTTGAAATGCAGGGTGAAATTTGATCGGAATGTTCTTTATTATATTGCCTTCGTCTGTCTTGATAGCTTGTGGACAAACTTTTAAACGGAATAGTTCACTATATTGATGAGAGTAACACATATGGTTTTTTTTTGTTAGTATCAATAGGTTACGAAAAATATTAAAAACATGCTTATCAATTTTTCTTCAGCTACTGACACCTTTCATATTGGTTTACGGACTTCGAAAAATGAAATTGAAAATGGTTTAAATATTTTCAACGTCACTTTGAGGACATAAACGACTCTGTAACTTCTAGTACTGAAAATACTTTTACACATTCATTTTTAATACATGGAATTGCATATTTCTAACTGCAAATTTAAGGAAGTTTCATTGACAAAATTTATTGACAAAAATATTTTCTTAATCCACCTAGTGGTGTGATAATACCTTTCTGTTGTCATTCGAATATTCCCATGAAAACATACTTTCATTAGTATAATTTTGGATACGAATTTGTGTTGATGTTTTGACATCAGCACTTATGTCGCAAATACTGTAATATACCTCAAATCAAATGTATTAGCCATAATCCACTTGAAATTAATCATAGGTCACTTTCTGAAATAATTGTGCTGATAAAAACTGTGATTTGTCGGATTCGTCACTTCTACGATTATATCTCCGGAACCGGAAGCGCTAGCAATATTTTCTTCGAACTTGATCCACAATCCAGCATTAGATTATTGTTGAAATCGGATCATCGATATCCTAGAAAAACGAGCGGAGAGAAGAGAAATTGCATTTTGTCGGTTACTTCAGTTATATAACACATGGATCAATAAGTCCCGAGACTAACACTGGAAACAACATTTTTTTTGCAAATTTTTTTTATTCATCAGCAGGGGTGATACAATGGTTCCAAAGTTTTTCCAATTTTTCAATACCATGTTCATAAAAAAATTTATCTTTCGCTTCAAAATAAGCTTCAGTTTCAGCGATGACCTCTTCATTCGAGCCAAATCTTTTTCCCTGGAGCATTTTTTTAAGATCAGCAGAGCCAATAGTCACTGGGGGCTAAATCTGGCGAGTATAGGGGGTGGGGAAGCAGATCAAAGCCCAATTCGTTCAATTTTAAACTGCTTTCTGAATCATCGACTCGTTGCTGTTTTTGTTCCATCGAAAGCAATCGCGGCACCCACTTAGAAAGAACTTTTTTCATGCTCAATTTTTCATGAAGGATAATAAATACACTTCCATATGATATCTGTGTCATCTCAGCAATCTCACGGAGCTTCACTTTACGATCTTTCATTATAATTTTTGTCACTTCACTCACATTTTCCAGTGTAACGGCTTCCAAAGGTCTACCCGAGCGTTCCGCGTCGTTTGTGTCGGTACGACCACGTTTGAACTCGGCGAACCACCGACAAATCGTTGCTTTTGATGGACAAGAGTACGGATAACATTTTTCAATCCATTGTTTCGCTTGCACGGTGTTTTTACCCATTAAAAAACAATGTTTTATCAAAACACGAAACTCGGTTTTTCCATTTTTTAAACAAACTACAAAACGACTTTTCTCCAACCTCGATAACTCAGCTGTTTCTGATCGGATCGACTTAAAATTTTGACCCGTTTCAAGCAAAGGTTAGTACTCTAGCAAGACGTGGTTACTGGTTTACTACGAGCGCCATCTCTGCTTTAGTCTCGGGACTTATTGATCAATGTGTAAAATCTATGTCCGGAACAGGAAATGACAGCCTTTTGATTTTAGAACTCGAATTTCAACTCAATAGCAGATTTTAAACGAGCCTTGGATTGTTGAGATCGGTGTACTCGTTTCCTAGGAAGTTGAGTGGATAGAAAACATTTTGAAAAGATGTTGTTGATATGATTCAGCAGTCATTTGCCTATCTATGCGTACAGTAAACAATATCGGTGATAATCGTAGTAATATTATTTCATCAGAGACATCAGTTTAGACATTACACTACGGTATAATAGGAGAAAAATGTACTGCGAGTAGCATTAATTTTACGTCTGCCTAGCGGTTTATGCTGAGCTGTCAGGTCGCACTATCAGCAGGGCTTGCATTTTGAAGCAACGTATATTAACAAAAAAGTTTTACCGTCTTTGCTACTCACACACATTCGTATGTCGGGTAAAATTCACAGCGCAACCCAAGCAAGGAGAGCTGCTTCGTTCGTTCATTAGTTCATTGAATATGTGCGGTAGCTGATGACTATGCTTCATGTCGTTCTCATATTGAAATTCTAGGATATATACATCTTCGGTTGACGATTAGTGCCCTGGTTGATGAATTTTTCTACATACTGAAAACTGGTTCGAACTAGCATGCGGAATGTGTTTTATGCACCCTCCGCAAAGCTAGTATAGCGGTATGTAAAATGTTCACTTTTCCACACGGGGATTAGTATTTATAAAAGAATATCAAAAAGTGATAAATTGTTACTACTCGTAATTGCCTTGCACCGTCTAGTTAGGTTGCTTTGCCTATGTTATAGAAGAAATCGTGTGCATCACATCATCCGAAATTCCGCTGGGTAATCTTCTCAGACCTTTAACATTTTTATTGTATATTAACGACGTGAATTTGTTCTTTTTTAAGCCTGCTTCTTTTGGTTTGATGAAAGAATAAACCTTTTTTTATTTCTTAGAAGATAACGAAGTTCTGCTCAGTTAGTGCAAGTCTCAATAGATGATGATCTAAAAGGGTTAAGACTAGGTTTGATGAATCAGCCACATGCAGTAGTACATCCCTTCCGAACTTTTTCATTTGCTCTCAAGCCGCTTTCGCAATGTGAAGCGGAGCTTAATCTTGAAGTCGTATCACTATGATCTGTCTAGTATCATATTCTGATCGTTTTAAATGAAAGGATTGAATTCAATTGGTCATTTGTTGTTCGTAGCGATGAGTATCAACCGTTTCACTTAGTTAAAACAGTTCTTAATAGTCATTCATTGGTTCAGGTTTGTGTTAATCTGCACATTACTAACTTTCATTTTCACTTTTTGCCTTCGGCTCATCAGTACATTAGCAGATTATGTCGAACTGTCTAGGCCACCTCGCGGATCAACATAATACGCTAAGCAGACGTAAAGTATTTGCTATTTACAAATCACTTATGTGCAACGAAATGCAAAGTCTCTCACGATGTGCTGAAAGAATGAAACAAAAACGACATACTGGCATTTATATAACAACCTCACTGATCCCACCAAACACTTAGAAATGCCTTCTTGCCGAATCGATTTGATACCTCATCTGGACTAGCCCATGATTTTTTGCATTTAGAACTCAAAATAGTGCCACAATCCTATGCAAAAATTACTCCCTTTTGTACCTTTCGATTTTACGGGTTTCTTTCTGTCTTTCATTCAATTCATTTTGTAACCATTTTTCATCTTATGGCCATTTTATATACAATCAAGCTGTTTAACAGTTCGGTTTCACATCTCAACCAAGTCAGTCGATAAACCAGAACCGCTTACGTTCGGGACAGAAGAAATCAAGTACAGTATTGTGTAGTGAACAATAGAACGATCTCGAAATGAGTGAACCAAACGAACAAAAGCTACCGCCGGTACGAAAGAATACAATTATTGTTGACTTCAGACAGTGCAAAATTCGACCTTCGATACGAGAACTTGAAGGTTTGCTTAAGGAGCAAATGCATCTTGACATTAAACGTGTGCATTTACTTCAATGCAATAAGACCAATAATGTTGTTTATATCCAGTTCTATAAAGGGTTGGATGCAATACAATTCGCTAAAGACAACAATAATGTGCACTATGTAGAGCATGAAAATATCAAGTACAACATTCCAGTATATATGGAAGATAGTGCTATAGAAGTGCGTGTGCATGATCTTCCCTCAAGCGTCATCGATCCTTATATTCGCCATACCATGTCCCAATACGGAGAGATTCTCTCTATCGAAAAAGAAAAGTGGAAGAATTTTTTCCCCGGTATTCTAAATGGCGTACGTTTGTTACGCATGCGCTTGAGGAGGCCTATACCTTCTTATGTGACATTCGGTCAGGATTCAAGAATACCGTGCAAATCACTTGTTACCTATGACAATCAGATGGCCACATGCCAATATTGCCAAAAAGCTGTTCACTACGGTAAGCCATGTGATAAACTGGACAAGGAGACAACTACACCAAAGGACAACGGTGCTTCCTTTACACCAACCCCAAGCAACCCCAGTACACCTGTGACAGTCACCAACAACAGGGAAGTATCCTTCAACGAAACCATCCAATGTAACCCCTATAGACAAAGTACACCAGCTGCAGTTAACAGCTTACCATCCAACCAACCAGCAACTGCAAACAATGTACAACAAGGCGCATCTACAGCAACTAGCAACGAAATCAACAACAATACCACGGCAATGGATGACGAGACGAACCACGAACAAACTGCCCCTCAATCCTCGCAGGAAGAAAATGGAAGCTCCTCTCCCCCTAGAAAAAGGGTGACAACGAGATCCAATACAAAAAAAAATTTATCTAAAAACTCAGCTAAATCAGCCACGTAAAGGCTATGCAAATAGGCCTGAATAAAATATCTTTTAAATAAAAAAAAAGCTGTTTAAAATTTCTGGTTTATTGAGTTTGGGTGTCACTTGAAAGTACCTGCAATTCAGAGTCTTTTAATTCTCCGTTTCTCTGGGGAATGATCTTTGGGGAACCAAAATGTCAAAAACTGATAACATAGCACTTATTTTACTGGTACATGAAAATTTATTAAATTTTTCATATTTACCAGTAACTTGTTTAGAACAAGTTTCGCATAATTTATTCCAACTAATCGAATATCCTCATTACACGGAAACGGAAAACTACCCAATTTGGAAAACTTTCCTCCTAACTTCGGGGTTCCGTTCAATAAGACCATTAGGTGAAGTTGCTCTAAGAAATTTCCATGACCTTCGCTGTTGGGTGATTTTGCTCTTTTCGTTTGACAACAATGGAAAGAGCGAATGCAAGCTAAATTAAAAACAACTCAAAATGAAGTTAAATTTTGTCAAATAATAGGTACTCCTTATTTTCTGTGCAGATTCAATCAAATTGAATTATTTTGTAATTTTTATTTAGTAACAACTCATTCAAACATTTATAAGTTGTAACAAAATATTTATCTCTGACAGAAGAGAGCTTCCCAAACAATTTGCTATCTAAACAGCTGCAAAACTTACCACTAGGGGCGAGGCAAAAAAAAATAAAGCCCAGCCGCTTGTGAAGAATTCTGACAGTCCACAGAATCCTGGTTTGATTCCGGGTTTGATTAACTTTTTGGGTATATAAAAATTTTAGAATAAGAATGTTTTTATTTTGAGTGCAAGGAACTCAAGTTTTGAGTTGAACTAACTCAAATTTTGAAGAAAATATTTTTTCCTTATTTTGAGTAAAAATATTCAAATTTTGACAGCTTCGTCCCTTAACTCCCCGAGTAGCAAACATTGTTCTAGTACTGAATTTATTAACTCTCCTCGCAACGATTAAGTGATTGAAAAAGCGCACTTTCCTTGTATGATGTGCAACAAGTTTCTTGTTTCATATGTTTCACATCAGTAATATTTGCTAAGTGGAAAACGGAATTTAAACTGCTCAAATGATCTTGTCGTACAGTCAGTTGAAAACCCGGATGTGGAACTTAATCCATTGAGGTTTTTGAGTTGGTTCCACAAGCAGTAATATGAATGAATTTTATATCCTTTACAAAAACGTGTAGAATCAATTGTCTAACATATCTAACAAAAAAAAAACGATATGAAGCAATTGTGAAACATAACAATTATAAAAAGTTTTAATTGCTACTTGGGTCAAGTTTAGAGTACGTGAACTTTTTATGAATTTTAGTGGTGTGTCACTAAATTTTGAGTTATGATCAATGAAGTTGTAGAGCATCGGACAATCGTCGTGTTCCTTATTTGCTATCTTCTGCACTCTTTTGCTTTAGCGAGACACAGGGCAAACGTCAATCTTGTGCGAAATGCAATCGTAAGCTTCGTACACGATTCGTCCGATGTTTCAATATACTGGGATTTGGTTTCATGGTAGTCCATTAGCAGCAAGCAACACAAATTAGGTTATTTTTATTTTCAGTGTACAGACTAGGGCCATTACATTATGACAGGACATTTTTCATCCAATTCGAAATAACTAAAAAAAGAAGGCCTTTCGTTTCGCGGTCTAACGCAACATCACAATTCGTACTATACCAGGAAGTTTGAGCTCCGCTCGGTCTGAACAAAATGATGCTAATGTACATTATAATCTCTTTTAGACGGCACGTCACATGTCGCGGAAAGAAGTAGTTCGAACGCACCTGACAGAGATAATTTTAGACTCGCAGTTGCACCGTACATCAGCTGTTAATTGCTCACAGATTTATTTACTGTGATGGGGCAGACACGCGGTCTTTCATCGCCGAGATTGTCACATGTCATTCCGCACCGTAACATTCCACATCGCGACACATTGGTTCGGGACTCACCAAACGACTCGTGTTGAGTTGATAAATTTTATCCAAATGATTTTAATCACTTGATCGATCAGTATACAGGAAGGTGTTGTAACAACAAGGATGAGCCAGTATACGCTAGAGTTATGTTTATTGCAGTCAACAATGCTCCATCGTTATAAAATTGAATATAACTTCGTTGAGTTAGATGAGATTAGCTGAGAGCTCAACTGCAACGGAAATTAATCAGAAAAGTTTCACTAGACAACATTTTGTCCATTTTTCGCAGGACTTCGGGCCATGGTGCATTGTCAGCATTCACGAGGGCATCCGTTTATGGGGAATGTTTGTAGTTTAGTGATCTGTAACGGCAAGACACATACCGCAAATTCTCGCGCATCTGCATAATGAGTACTGAGGGGGTGGCAATTAGAGTCTAATGCAAACGAGTCGTAGTTTACTGGAACGCGACAGATAAAATATACGCGCTGGCAAAAGGTTGAATATCGTCACCACCCGCCGATCGCCCAGGCTTAACATTTTGCGCCGTATGTACTACCAATATTAACTTTTCCAGATTCGCTCATAAATATTTCGACCAGTGAATAACGGGGAAGCAAAAACATTCACGAAGTGTTTATGCAGTATCGAAGCTTCGTGGTAGGCCAGCAGCAGTTCTCATAAATTTCATTGTGCTTATTTTTAGAGCAGCTGCTGATATTAGCTCAGCGGTCCATTCGCACAGTTTGAGCAAGTGAACAATGCATTCAATGTGAGAATATGCCAAAACGGATATCGCTTTTTCATCGCCTACGAGGTTACTTCGATGCAAGGGAATATACTCCACGAATTTCGTTTATGTTATACGGATAAAACAACATCAACTTAAATATTAATGATGGAGACAATTTGAAAGAACAAACTGATATCACCGAGGATATCGCTGAAGTAAACCACTTGTCATTTTTTTTAATACTACTTATGGGATGAACGGAGAAAACTGTCTCACTACAACTCAATCGGAGTACCCAAAACAAAATCTTGAATAAAACATGTTTTATATTTCTTTTTGTAGTACATTTTATCGATTGAAAGTACTTGACTTCGCAGTTTTATCACAACGGCTAATGTCGATTGATTTATGACTAGTGACCAAATTAATAAAAATAATGTCATCCAGACTCTTTGCAAAAGTCTTACTACAATAATTACTTTTGCCAAATACACATAGTTACTCACAGAAATCAAACCGAATATCGGACTTTCTTGAAAATTTAGGTAAGGAAAAACTACTAAATAGTTGATTCAGAATATTTGTTTTATTCATTTTTATCACCCATCCTGAATGCCCGCATCTTTCTTTTCACTCCATCCAATTTTGTACAAACGATATTCTCATTGTTTTTGTTGTTTTAACCCATATTTCCTTCACCGTCAGCTCTATTTTAACCGTTTTGTGATGTCTACAAGTACCGTTTTGATCTCGTTTATAGAAGAATCTCTCCTTCAGAAGAGTCTTTCGCCATTTAATAGGAAGCACAAAGGGTCAACTCTGTTTTTGCTAGTTCTAGCATCCTACTACTACGCTCGTTACGTGTTGGAGTGATATCAAACCAACGTCAGTTTGTTTAGAATTTTTGAGTTGATAAAAGTTTCCGGTAAAATTATTGAATTATCTTACGACTTAAAATAGACTCTGCTGGTTTGGCATCACTTCAACACTTTTCGAGCGTAGTGGTAATCCTACCACTAGATAGGATAGAAACAGAGTTGACCCTTTGTGCTTCCTATTAAATGGTAAGATACTCTTCTTGAGGGGAGATTCTTTTACAAAACGAGATTTTCTACTGCTTAATTTCGAAAGTGAATCAAAAAAACTATGGGTTGCCTAATGTTGAAATTTTATGCTGTTATTATTCACACCACACACACACATACACACACACACACACACACACACACACACACACACACATACACACACATACACAAACTGGAACTACTTTATAGTGAGTTAGATTTTCTCACTTTAAAATCAAAAATTATTCGCTTTGTACAGAAATGTAAGTAGATTTAAAATAACCAAACTATTTTATTTTATCAAAACTAGATAATATAAAAACATATAAAATGATCAGCGATTCTGTAAACAAATTATTTACTTTTCGCATTCAGCTCATCAAGTTTTTTTGTGATATTGGGAAAGTTTCGTGTAAATTTCTCGTATAATAAATCCGGAATTGATGAAGAGAGTGCTTAATGAACCACATCCGAAAATCGCCTGCCTGACGCGGAACTTTTTTTGCAAATTTCATAATTTCTTCTTTCGAACATCCTTCGGAACATCAAAGTTAGGCTTGGTAGCGAAAGATACTTGTCCATGAATTGGACGGAAGAAGGTTTCGACGTAAGTTTCGTTATCCATTACGATACAACACGATTTGGTTTGGGAATAACTTCTCAATTGGGGACGAATGTAGTGTGATGGGTTCGTCGATGCAGCCCACCTGGGTTCAATCTCCAACCTTGCACATAGGTCCAGGAAGTTTTGCTGGTCCAGAGAAGCGAATGACCTCGCACATAGGTCCAGGAAGTTTTGCTGGTCCAGAGAAGCGAATGACCTTAATGTTCAAATCTTTATAATAAAAAAAAACAAAATTTCTCAATTGTTTAAACCAATCGTGCGTTTCGTTTCAAAAATAAAATTAAAAGTGATACGGAAAATTCTTGAATTCTGGTAATGTTAGTAATGCCAGTCATGCTAGAATACAAACTAGACGTTCCGATGAAAATATTGGCATCGCTCGGACCACTTTCCGAACACATAATTCGTGTCGATTTGAAGATGTTTCCGTACAAAATTCAAATGGCACATAAACTGCAACCAAGTGATAACCTGCGTTGCGTCGATTTGAATGGCTACTGGTTTCAACAGGACGATGTAACATACCATACAGCTTGACTATATATTATATTGGTTACGACAATTGTTTCTTGGGCGAGTCATATCGAAAAACGGTGATTTTGACTAGCCCTCGAGATCACCCGATTTGACGCCACCAAACTTATTTTGTAGAGGCTATTTGAAATCCAAGGTATACGATTATATACCTTATGATAAAAAAACCGGAATTTTCATTTTAAAATTCCCGCGCTTGTCCAATTGGTAAACTTTTATTCTCTCAACGTTGGCAACTTTTTCATACACATTCTGTCAAATTTTGACGCATATCATACGATTAGTTTTCGTTTGGCGTCTATACAAAGAAGTTGAAAAATTTTCGTGCGGCGATTTTTATAATGGATGAAAATTTAGAACAACGGCTCGCCTTCGAAGCGCCATTCGGTCGATTGTTGTGCGGTTTCGACGTCATATTCATAGATCCACACCTCATCACCAGTTATGATGCATTCGATGAATGTGGGGTCACTATCTGCGTTGGAAATCATCTCTTTGGCCACATCAACACGACGCTGTTTTTGAATGAAATTCAGCTTTTTTGGCACCAGCCGAGAAGCGACGCGTTTCAAACCCAAAACATCAGTTAAAATGTGTTCGGCTGATCCATAAGAGATGCCCAACAACACAGCAATCTCTCTAATCGGTACAGAACGATTTTGCAACATGATTTGCTTCGCCGATTCAATGTTTTCTTCAGTAACAGATGTTGTTGGGCGGCCAGGGATCTCATCATGATCCAAGCTTGTACGACCACCTTTGAAGCGTTTATACCACTCGTATGCCTGTGTTTTTCCTAGACACGATTCACCAAAGGCCTTTTCTAACATTTTCAACACTTAAATCCATTTGCAACACAAAATTTGATGCACGCACGTTGTTCTAAATTTTCATCCATTATAAAAATCGCCACACGAAAATTTTTCAACTTCTTTGTATATGTAGACGCCAAACAAAAACTAATCGTACGATATGCGTCAAAACTTGACAGAATGTGTATAAAAGTGTTGCCAACGTTGAGAGAATAAAAGTTTACCGATTGGACAAGCGCGGGAATTTTAAAATGAAAATTCCGGTTCTTTTTTTATCACCTCCCGTGACACTTGTGGTGTGAGCAGTAGTATAAACGGCTCTAGTAATATATTAGACTAACAACCCTTCCTTTTTCCTACCCGATCTACATTCGTACCTAACTGGCACCGGTACTGATCATTCTATTCTGGGGTTACCAGAAGATATACATTGAATGATGATTTGCCAATCCCAGAACTGATCATCTAGAAATTCTCTGTACAATTTCAGCTGATTCCGATCAGTAACGGAGTGGCAACCAGGGATATGTCATCACACTTAATAGTTTTCTGCACAAAACCGTCTTACACCTTTTTGGGATCAAGTTTACATGTTTGGACAGTTCTTGAGCTATTCTTGAGTCAGACTATTTTACTGTCTATTGAATCAGGTTTTTTTTAAACTCATATGGTTCAAAAATTACAGAAGATTTTCGGTGTACCATTTTTTATCGAATACATCCTTTACATCTTTAAATCAAGATAGCATCAGATCTCAGCGTTTCGTGCATTTCGAAGACAAGAAAAAACGCATAACTTCGAATACTGGCACAAAAGTGCATAATTTTAATAATTCACATAAAGAAAAAAAAACACAACCATGTAAATTAGATTAGAAACCCGCATAACTTCGAAACATGTACAAAAAAACTGCAAAAAAAATAAAAGTGTATTCCTTATACCGATGATTCTGTGGAATTACATAATGACACACGAAAACGCACTTCTTTGTATTTGGAAGTCTTTATTCTTATGTACGTTAGCATTAAGGTTAACCCTTTCATGACCTTAAGATGTCAAGGACGAAATATGTCAGCACAACACAATATTTTAGCTATTGTGGGTTTCAAGTAAGAGAATATCACCAGAAAAATTTAGCAGTGTGCATAAGTTTCCTATAATTTAATGGGAAATATTTTTCCGTATGATCCTCAGAAATGAATAAACGAAAAGTTGGGTTTATTTTATCGTAATTTAATTTATTGCTTTAAGTGCATTAATTATCAGAATAGTAAAAAAAATTGTTTTAATATTCTACGAAACGATTTCTTGTACTCGTTCAGCACAAGTGGACACATTTAATATGTACTGGGCCTTATTACCGGTGTCACTACACGGTGAAAACAAAGTGAAGTGACTGTGACCCTTATTATGAATATCACTTCACGGTGGAAATCAAGTGAAGTGAATGTAGGTCCTTATTACGGAAGTCGCTTCAAAGACAAAAGTAATTACTTGAATGAACTTGATGTCATTATGAACATCACGCCCCCAAAATTTTGTTGAAAAAATTAGTTTTTTCCACTACAGTGATCACTTCACAATGCGTGATACTGGTAATAGGTAAAATCAAGTGAAATGACATGTAAGTGAAGTGAATGTGAAAGTGGAAGTGAAAACGGTAATAAGGACCACTATATCGATTTTGATTGGTTCTTTTCGGCAAGCATTAACTGAGAGAGACGAAAAATATGAAATGATAGGTATTCTAGATTGATTGGCTGCCGGTGTCAGTAGCATAGTGTGGTGAAGAACTACACTTGTTACACGATCATACTTGGGGACTCGAATTTAGTGTTCGACCCCTTCAAATAGAAGGTAGAATAGAATTCATTTCTTTCTTCTGATCATGCTTATATGAGCCTGCTTAGGCTAGCTTTTCCGTTCTAAATTTATAACTGATTCAATCTAGAATACCTATCCGTCTTTTCATTTCACATCTTTCGTCTCTCTCAGTTAATGCTTGCCGAAAAGAACCAATCAAAATCGATATAGTGGACATTATGCGTCAATAAAAACTAAATAACACATTTAATATGTGGTCAATTTTCTATGCGTCGTTTTGCACTAACTTTTTTAGTACAATAGAGATTGACAGTTCCATTTTTTATTCGTTCAGAAACACATTTGTCGCCTTGGAAAAAAGTTTTTTTACATTCAGTGAAATCGATTTAATAATAATTAAAGAATCGATAAAGATTTTCATAGAAGGGAAATATATTTTCTCATGAGCGTTAAGGTGTTAAGTATTATAAAGAAACTCCAAAAAAGAGCTTACAAACAATGTATATATAAATCGTTACATATATTTTTTTGCTAACATAATTGACGTGCAGCCAGCTGGGTTTCATACGTTACCAGCGATTGATAAGAAAACTCAGCATAACGTATACAGAATCCGAGCTAGTTTAGCGGATGCATTACACGCGTACTCTATTCCTTGGCTTCAGACTTCCTTTTGCAGAGAGAACCAATCCATGTTTCAATAAGTATTTACGAATTTTGACAATACCATTTGTTGTAGTTCAAATGAAATCAAAATCCCGTCTCTGCGGTCTGCTTTCACACGGTTTTCATTTCAGGGTTGTATTCGCATGTCATTTTTTTCAATCTGTTTTTCTCGTTAGATACTGATCCCATTTAAAACTGGCACACTGTGGTTCTACGTCTTAACAAAACAAGACAAATCATTCATAATTATATTGTTAAACACATTTTGACAGACTCCCACTAAGCTTAAATTGTGTTTGAAATTTTCTTTGAAAGCCAATGTCGAATCAAGCATTAATTTTAGAACGAATAAAATTTTGGTATCATATAACTAGTCTGTTATATTTCAGAAGCGCCATCAATCGTTGCATTGGTCGAAAATATGTAGATCCAAACTTCTTTTAATTAAAGTGCTGTCATATAACAATTACCCCACATATTCAATAATATAATATATTTCTAGGCACACTGCTTAAGCTCTAAGATGCCAAGGTTATTTTCTAATCTTAATTAACGACTAACGTAAAACTAGAATAGTATCATTAGATTGTGTCGTCTCAGATTTTCAAAATTCCAGCTTTCAGCTGGCGATCGGCAGTGGTCGGTGAATTGAATATTGCATGAGTCTTTCAGGTGGCGTTGTTAAATATCTATTGCCGCTTCCTTCGGCTCGTGTGGGTCCGCGGGAAATACCACCAGGCTACGAAGGCCCGGCTGGTGGCCCGCATGCTGGTCATCGACTGGAGCGGTCTTCCGTGGGCAGTGATGGTGATGTTACGGAAGAGAATGAAATAAAAGTAAATATTGTCGAAAGCGGGGTAAAAATGTGGTATGAAAACAAAATGTCTGAAAACTACAGAGATCTAAGTAGTTACCATCGAGATGGTGAAGAGACGACTGATAACCGTCGCGACAGGTGTAGAGACCGCTCTCCGCGAGCCCAACACGCCGGAGATGTGCGTTGAAAGTGTAGTTATTTGACAAGAGCCGCGACATAACACGAATGAAATCGCGACTCACGTTCATCCCCCCTGAACCAAGGTTTCGTCGATATCCTAGGGATAATGGAATGTAGCCATCGTCCCAGTTCGCCATTGCTATTACATAAGATCGTTCAGATAAAGTTCGCAAGTGTTCCCGTATTTTCCCCAGGAAATATGGGGGACACTTTCCTGGCTTCATTGCCCGGAGAGGTTCTATTGAGCTTAGACTGTCCGTGATAATGAAGTAATGGTATTTGGGCAAGGTTTCAATGATCACGAGGGTGCACTGAATAGTAGCTAATTCTGCGACGTAAACTGTCAGATAATTCGATTGTTCGTCATGAATTGAGACCATGCTGGAGACATACATGCGACTTGAACCGATGTTAAAATGGAACTGCTGACTCACATATGCTATTCGATTGACACAGCACTTATAAATACACAGTTCGAAAAAATTCCGGGATTTTACATTTTATTAGATGCACAAAAATGGAGTGTCGTATTTCACATAAATTTATATTCATAGCAACAACGCGACTTGAACCGAGAAACATTAGATCAAAAAGTACGTCAGTTAATCGACTGCCTCACAGAAGCCCATATCTCGGAGCCTGCAAAGTTGTGTACGAGTGGAATATTGCGTCATTTGAAAAGTTAAGTAGTTATGAAGTAGTATCGTTTGTAGAATGATGTCACCTGTAAGATTCATATTTTTTACCTTTTTTTATATATAAAAAATAGGTATAGAATTCGCTCAAACTTTCGAAAATTTTTCCGAGGCCCGGAGGGCCGAATGACATATACCAATCGATTCAGCTCGACGAACTGAGCAAATGTCTGTGTGTGTGTGTGTGTGTATGTGTGTGTGTCTGTATGTGTGTTGTCAACTAAGAGGTCGAGATCTCAGAGATGGCTGGACCGATTTTGATCAAACTAGTCGCAAACGAAAGGTCTCCCCGTCACCCAAAACGCTATTAAATGGTTTTCAGATCGGATGTTTACTTTTTGAGTTATACGAAGTTTTATGTCAAAATTTTCAGTTTTTTGACAGTATCTGTCACAATTGACCTTGAAAACAGAATATGTTTTCAGACTTAGATTCCGCACGATAATACCTATTCAACAAGCCATATATTGTTAAAATCCGTCCATTTTTAACGGAGATATCGAAATTTTTGTGTAAACGACTTTTCCCCCTATTCCAGCAGTAGGAGTTTTGAGCGCTGTATGACAAAGCAATGCTTGGGAGCAACGGAAAACACGATTTTTTATTCTGTTACATACAATTGTTTCTAAGTACCAAAAAGACTGTGTACAGCATCCTTTTTCATGACAATTTGCATCGGACCGATTTTAGCATGGCTCGTTTTTGGCAACATAATCGTTCGAATATGACATATATAAACCAGATGATGGCAGATTTTTTTTAATTATATTGTTTTAAACTACTTACAGCAATAAATGCTGGAAGAACATAACATCCATATACCATTCGAATCAGTTCGTCGAGATCAGCAAATGCGTGTGTGACAAAAAATTTCACTCCATTTTCTCTGAAAATTTCATTTCTACAAATTCAGATTCATTCGAAAATTCGTATGCTCCCAAACAAAGTTCCTAAATTATGTTTGGTTCCGACCTCTGGTTCCGGAACTACAGAATGATATATGAAACGAAATCAAAATTGTGTAACTCATTTTTCTCGTAGATGGCTGAACCGATCTAAGATTCAAATGAAATCTAAGAATCATCTAAGATGCAAATGAAAAGTTTCAAGATTCTTTAAAACATCTTGCTCTTCAGTCAGATCCAACTTTCGGTTTCGGGGATACAGGGTGATTAGTATAAAAATGTCTATTCCACATAAATTAATCAGGTTTATCGGGTTAGCAGATTTGGATAGACGATAAAAAAAATTAACTTTTGTCAGTTTTAGTGGTATTCAGTTGTCGATTCAGAAGGAACCTAAAAATTTAATTCGTGCTATGATTTCTCAAAGATGTCTTCACTGATTTTCAAATATTTTGAAACAAATGTAAACTATACAGCTATTCAGGTGAATTTATCTGACTTCGGCCATACCGATTTTAGAATTCCGGTTCCAGTATAAAATCGTTTCTCAAAGCTCAATCGTTTTCTCAAAAAAGCCTAATCAAATTTCGGAAACAAAAATTCAAATTGAATTAAACTTATATACAAAATTAATTTGTTTTATACATACATACAAAAATTAATGAATTTTATCCAATTAAGCTTCAAAGTTGTACTCAAAACTGTAATTTATTCGTCATATGGCCATACGAATCGGTTAATGGGTTAAGCTGGTTCCTGAATACCGGCTCTGGAAGTACCTTAAATTACCGTAAACTCTAAAGTGAAACTTACATATCATGGCATGTTTATCACACTTCTAGATTTAAATTCGATTGTATTTGCAGTTTCGACATTACAGAGTAATGAGTGATTACAATCTCAAATTGTCGCTTAAAACGACGGTCATTAAAATAATGTAATGAAAACTTAAACACCGAAGAATATTCATGCAAAAAACACATGCGGATTGATAAAAAAAAAGGTATCATCACACTGCTAGGTGGATTAATCACGTTTTTCTGTATAGAAGACGATTCGTTATGATACACTTTCCAATAAAAATCAGTTTTCAGCCACTAGAAAGCTATAGATTACGGCATTTCGAATGTTGGATTTTTACCCGCACTGCAATTTTAGTTCAACGGCTTTGTTCGACAAGTTTTCTTCGGTTATGCGGTGTCAGGGAGTGACACATCAACCGGTATTCTGCATTTATTACTAATACCAAGTGCAAATACATGCTGCGATATTCAGTCAGCCATGCGTTGGACCACTGGTGACCGTCACACAAGCGGCAATTATGGCTCCTAAAGCACGGTATCCAGATGTACAACATGCGACAAATGACAAACTAGCAGAAAGAAATAAAACGTCTATCGACGTTAAGACAGTGGTAGTAGCAGTGAGTGCACTTATTTAAGACCTGCTGCGCAAAGCGACAAAGTTTAACACATTAAATGTTGAAAATTATTGCAATGTAAAAAGTTTTAGTGCGGTCAAATATCCGAAATAAGAAACCCGTTTTGACATAAAGTGAATGTTGGACATTTTTACCGAAAAAACACCCATTAGGTTCAGCTTCAGTAGCGTTCACTCTAAGCAGTTACGCTTCATTGAATTTTAAATTAACGCTTCGATACTTTAGCCCCGCGTCCGCACTAATTGAATGAACGCGACTCGCAGCTCGAAGCGGCCGCGCAACGTCCACCTTACAATTTTCTGGAATGCACGCAGGTCTTGGGTGACAATCATCAAGACATCTAGGAGCTAGTGTTTCGTTGATTCTGAGAACCCGCATGATACGGCATCGATGCCCGGCAAGCACAACACGGTTCAGGTTTGATTAGCCGCAGAAAACATCAGGCGGCAGTTTACGCGATGATACGTGAAACTATTCGTTGATTTTATCATGGCAACAAAAGTGCAATTTGGTCTGATGGATTCGGCACTAATTATACGAAAAAATGACGATGATGTGAACGTGTTTGCGTGCTTCCCAAAACGGTCGAAAATCGGATCAGCTTTGGACCCCACCCTGCTCGTTAGCAAGTGTAGCATGTAGATGTCGGCTTTGGGAGTGTGTGGCGAATAAACAACAAGGCGCGGTTGTGATTTGCACTTTTGAATGACGCTTTATGGCGAACGCTCGCACTTCTGTTTATTATTCGGCTAAGTGATCCGCAAGTATAGACAAGCTGCACATTCCATCCGATGCGGGAAAAATCCCAGAGACCGCTACGCTCTCCAGACGGTCGGCAGCAGCGGAGAAGTTTCCTCGAAACCAATCTAGAATAGCACTAGCAGATCAATCGAATCCAGGGAAATAAAATATATATTTATGGCAAGATATGAACCCCCAATCGCTGTCGAGTGTGGCAGAATATATCGCCGGCGCTTCTGACGTCACCAATGAGTCAAGGCGTGTTGTTCGAACTGTGAGTACGCTGTTTACTTGGAAACAGCATCTTCTGATTTTGCGAGTTTGTTTTAATTGGCTATGAAGATCTTCATCTTGCAAGGGGCTAGGACTGAAACCCGTTCCACTTTGTTGTAGACGCACTTTGAAAGCATCTTCATTTTCCTGTTTGTACATTTCTAGTGTTTGTGGCTAGACTTTTTAGGCTGTGAACCATTTCGCGGTTAATTTTAACTTTTGGTTAAAATCTGACACTCGAGCGGTTAATTCGATGTTGTCAAAAATAACCCTGCTCGACAGCATGGTTATTTCTGACAGATCGATAGTTATTTTCCGACACTGAAAAAAATCTTGCAATGAAAATTCTAATATTAATTCTTTAGTTGAAATTATTTCCAGTGGAAAATAAAACCGAATAACTTTCCGTCCGTCAAATTTTGAAATGGGCCACAGTTTTAGTTAAATTTAACTACTCGACACAAAATAACCACTCAAGTGTCAGATTTCAACCAAAAGTTAAAATTAACCGCTAAATGGTTCACAGCCTTAGAGTCGGTAAGGATAGTACGTAAGTAAAACTATGTAAACACTTGAAAACTCGACTCGCAAAAGAAGAGCCGAATGTCACATGCCACTCAACTACTGCTTTTGAACTTTCGGTGTAATCTTGGAATTAACTTTTCGCTCGATCAGTGATTGATTCAATGCTATTCAATGCGTTCATGATCGGAGGTAGAATATGATTATGTTGAAGAGAGATATTAGTCAGACAATTAGTTTATTCCGTGGAATGTTTCAGAAAAAAAATCTGTAGATGACGTTACCTCAGCCATCGAGTGCGCTGAAACGATTATCGTTGTACGCTTTGTTACTTAGCAAAATCCTGGCACTACATTCCTTTCTGTTTCAACAGACTTTGCACCCAATTCATAGCGTACAGAATCATTGCATGGCTAGTGTTACAATCCTATAGACACTAAGAATCCTTCTAGGACAAGGTTTGAACATAGACAACTGGCTTGTGATACCAGTGCACAGTATTTTGAATCGACAAAAACGTGAACTTAATTCTCTAGCTGCTGAACCGTTGATTCGATATACATAGTTCCTTTAGAGCACTCAATCACAAAAATATACCTCGTGATTTGATCATAATAAAAATGTGAAAAGCCTACTACGATAAAAGTTCATTTCAATAACTTTTTTCCCTTAAGAGATAGAAAAACGATGTCTTCTACAAAGTTCTAGAACTTCTAACGATAAAACTTTGCCAAAGAAGCTATAGGTCTAACAAAAAGTTTCGGATATATGAAACACTTATAATCAATTTGAACTTTTTTCGCAATTATTTTCAGTGTCTAATATGTTCGAGACAATGACTAAAAACAAAAAAATTACACATTTTTGTTGAAGACTGTGTACGGTTTGGCCTTTTCCCTTGAAAGGTATTTAACATTTAAACTTTTGTATACATTAATTTTAACTACTAATAGGAAGCAGGATCGCAGACCAAAAGGCACATACATATACTATTTGGAAAGCTTAAATCAAGTTCTAAACGATCAGGCTCTAAACGATGAAAAAAATCATCATTTATGCAATTTTTTTCCAGAATTATCGTTCAACATAATAAATTCAAATATTTTGCATGATAAAAAGCAACATTCGAACAACATTTTGCAATTTTTTCGTGGAAAAATATTGAGAAATAAGTCGGTGAAGAAATATTTTTGAAGACGCTTCTTAAAAATCATGATTTGCGGTGTCCACTGTATCTCAGCGCAGACTAATCAGAAGTCAACAAATCAAAGTAGCATAGTTAGAGTAGAAGTTTTTCTAGACCCCAACGTTTCTGTTTGATTTTTTTTAATTTTTTTTAATTTTTGGTGGTTGTTCAAAGTGAAAACTACGATTTTTCACGAAAAAATCCGCCATTTATAAGCTGTTAAACTTTTCCAAAGTAACAAACAACGAAAAGGAAAACGTTGGGATCTGATTTTTTATATGTAGAAAGTGTGTGCAAAATTTTATAAAAATTGGTGCAGAAGTTTTTGAATGACGATGGACACGGATTTTCAAAACCTGCTTTCGAGGAAAACGCGTTTAAAGATTTTTGTCTATAAAATCGAAGGAAACAATTTTTTTTTAATAACTATTTATTGGAATATGAGTTAAAATTAAATTATTAAGATTTAAATTGGATGTTCAGCCACAAGTGGTGACTTTTCAGCCCTATTATATATATGATTTGGTTGTTACCATGAGGACATCATTTGCTTCCGCAATTCTGAGATTTTTGTGTAGGGAAAATTCTAAACCTACTTGTATTGTGTAATGGAAAAAAGGAACTTATATACTTACTTACTGACTAATACAGAGAGCGAATCGATTCAATTGAAGATTGCATCGATTTATGTCGGAATTTGCTTATAATATTATGTGACATTACATCTAATGGTTCTATATTTGTGAGTCTGTGTAACTCATTTGTACTAAACCAGGGAGGACGCTTTAAAATCATTTTCAGAATTTTATTCTGAATCCTTTGAAGCGTTTTCTTCCTGGTGGAACAACAACTTGACCAAATTGGTACTGCATAAAGTATGGCTGGTCTGAAAATTTGTTTATAAATTAACAACTTGTTTTTTAGACAGAGCTTAGAATTTCTGTTTATAGGAGGATATAAACATTTAATATAATTATTACACTTTGCCTGGATTCCTTCAATGTGATCCTTGAAAGTGAGTTTAGCTTGATCAGACCATGTCAATTCCAAGCCATTCAATTTGAGAATGTGATTATTGTTTGGTTTAAGAAAAGAAGCTCTTGGCTTATGAGGAAAGATAATTAATTGCGTTTTTGCTGCATTTGGTTTAATTTTCCATTTTGACAGATAATCACTGAAAATATTTAAACTTCTTTGTAGACGACTGCAGATCACTCTTAGATTTCTACTTACAGAATAGCGATTTCTGACAACCAACGGGTAGATTTGGAAGATCAGAAGTGAAAATATTATACAAGATTGGAGTTACGCTCGAACCCTGCGGAACACCGGCTCCTACGCAATTCAGATTTACAATTCTGATAGCTAACCTGAAGAGTGCGATCAATTAAATAATTTTGATCAAATAAATGGGAAACTGGAAATCAGACATTTTTGCTATTAAACCTTTGTGCCAAACACTGTCGAATGCTTTTTCTATGTCTAGAAAAGCAAATCCAGTGGATATGCCAAAAGATTTATTTGATTTTATCATGTTTGTTACTCTGGCAAGTTGATGAGTAGTTGAATGTTCATGACGAAATCCAAACTGCTCTGGTAAAAAAATTGAATTCTCATTTATATGAGACATCATTCTCAACAAGATAATTTTTTCAAAAAGATTACTGATAGAAGAAAGTAAGCTAATTGGTCGATACCTTGATGTTTCTGCTGGGTTTTTATCAGGTTTGAGGATAGGAATTACTTTAGCGTTTTTCCATCTTTTTGGAAAGTAAGCTAATGAAAAACACTTGTTGAAAATTTTAACCAGAAGTCTCAAGGCAACATCGGGAAGATTTTTAATAAGAATAATAAAAATTCCATCATTACCAGGAGCCTTCATGTTTTTAAGTTTCCTAATAATTGATTTAAATTCATCAAAATTCGTCTCAATAATGTCATCTTGTGATAACACTTGAGTTGAAATATGATCATATTTCAGTGAGACTTCATTTTCAATAGGACTCACAACGTTCAAATTAAAATTGTGCACACTCTCGAACTGCTGAGCAAATTTTTGAGCTTTTTCGCCATTTGTAAGAAGTATTTGATTTCCTTCCTTGAGAGCAGGAATTGGTTTCTAAGGTTTCTTAAGAACCTTAGAAAGTTTCCAGAAAGGTTTAGAATATGGTTTAATTTGTTCAACTTCTTTAGCGAAATTTGCATTTCGCAAAAGAGTAAATCTATGTTTAATTTCTTTTTGTAAATCCTTAACTATGTTTTTCATAGCAGGATCATGAGAACGTTGATATTGTCGTCGACGAACATTCTTCAACCGAATGAGCAGTTGAAGATTGTCATCGATGATAGGAGAATTTAATTTAGTTTGAGCTTTGGGAACTGAAAGATTTTTAGCTTCGATAATATAATGATTCAAATTGTCAATTGCTGTGTCGATGTCCGCAGAATTTTCTAAAATAGTTTCATGATCCACATGATTTTCAATGTGAGATCTGAAATCCAACCAATTAGCTCTATGATAGTTGAATATAGAACTAATTGGATTAATTAAAGCTTCGTTGGAAAGTCTGAATGTTACAGGAAGATGATCTGAGTCAAAGTCAGCATGTGTAATCGGTTCACTACAAATGTGACTTTGATCCGTTAGAACCAGGAAGGAAACAAATAATTACTCCAGGAAGCCCGTAGGGTTTAACATTTTCAAAAAATCATATTTTTTCTTTTATAATTTATTTTAACGAAACATTTCAGAATGTTTTGTCAAGTTTTAAAGTCAATCGAAGTAGAAATCTTGGGCCTGTGCGCCGAGCTCTTGCTTCTTCGTAGAATGAGATAGCCATAGATAAAGGTCCATAACTTCCAAGGCCGAGTCGATTCAGCTCGACGAACTGAGCAAATGTCCGTGTGTGTGTGTGTGTGTGTGTGCGTGTGTGTGTGTGTGTGTGTGTGTGTGTGTGTGTGTGTGTGTGTGTGTGTGTGTGTGTGTGTGTGTGTGTGTGTGTGTGTGTGTGTGTGTGTGTGTGTGTGTGTGTGTGTGTGTGTGTGTGTGTGTGTGTGTGTGTGTGTGTGTGTGTGTGTGTGTGTGTGTGTGTGTGTGCGTGCGTGTGTTGTCAACTAAGAGGTCGAGGTCTCAGAGATGGCTGGACCGATTTTGATCAAAGTTGTCGCAAATGAAGGGTCTTCCCGTCACCCTGAACGCTATTGAATGGTTTTTCGATCGGATGTTTACTTTTTGAGTTATACGAAGTTTTATGTCAAAATTTTCAGTTTTTTAACAATATCTGTCACAATTGACCTTGAAAACAGAATATGTTTCCAGACTTAGATTCCGCACGGTAATAGCTATCCAACAAGCCATAGATTGTTAAAATCCGTACATTTTTAACGGATTTCACTAGTAGGAATTTTGAGCGCTGTATGACAAAGTAATGCTTGAAAGCAACGTGAGAAACGATTTTTTATACTGTTATATACAATTGTTTCTAAGTACCAAAAGACTGTGTACAACATCCTTTTTCATGACACTTTGCCTCGGACCGATTTTAGCACGGTTCGTTTTTGGCAACATAATCGTTCGAATATGACATATCTAAACCAGATGGTGGTAAAGATGGCAGCATTTTCGAGTTGAAAGCATTTCCATAATTATATTGGTTTAAACTACTTACAGCAATAAATGCTGGAAGAACATAACACCCATATACCATTTGAATAAGTTCATCGAGATCAGCAAATGCGTGTGTGGAAAATAATGGCTGAACCGATCTAAGACTCAAATGAAATCTAAGATCCATCTAAGATTCAAATGAAAGGTCTTAAGATTCTATAAAACATATTGCTTTTTAGTCAGTCTGCACTGATTTTCGAACATTTTGAATCAAATGTAAACTACACAATTCCTCAGGTGAATTTAACTGATTTCGGCTACACTGATTGGAATTCCGGTTCCAGTATCGAATCGTTTTCTCAAAAAATCGATTTTCAGAAATAAAAATTCAAATTAAAGGATTTATGAAATCCATGCAAAATCAATGAATTTTATCCGATTCTGATTTCCGATTCTGGAATTACAGGGTGATGAGTTTTTAAAATTCAAGCCGATTTAGAAGATGATAATTCTAAAAAGCTTCAAAGTTGGACTGAAAACTATTGCAATTTCGTCATATTTATTTTTTGGCCATACGAATCGTTTTGGGTTATGCTGGTTCCTGAATACCGGCTCTAGAAGTACCGTAAATAAACGTAAACTCTAAACTGAAACTTTCTTCGACATCTCATGGAATGTTCAATCGATTGTCTGATTTGCAGCTTCGATATTACAGGGTATTGAGTGTTTAAAATCACAAATTGCCGCTTAAATCGACGGTCATTGAAATAATGTCATGAGAGCTAAAACACCAAAGAATATTCATGCAAAAAACTCAGGCGGGTTGAAAAAAAAGGTATCATCTCACTGCTAGGTGGATTAAGCACGTTTTTTTAGAAAAATGCTAGTTTTGTAAATTGATTTTAAATATTTAAAGACTGATTTTGTTAAAATCTATAGTATAATATTTTTTTGGAGGCTTTAACAGTTTTCGTCAACCATTTGAATAAAAATGATTAAAAAAGTTTAGCCCTTTTCAAAAGACAGTCTAGATCAATTTTGAAAAAAAATTCAATGTGACATTTTAAGACAAGTCTGCATGTCCACAAAGTTTCATTCAAATCTGAGAAAATTTTGCCAGCTGTGAATATGATTTAGCGCGAAATTCGTCATATTTGAATGAATTATAAAAGACAAAATATTCAACAAACAATTTTATCCAAAAAAATTTCAAGCATATTTCCATGTATATGGAAAATAATCATCTTGTTCTGGAACCCACTCCGAAAAACTTTTCTGGGTACGCGCCTGAAGAAAGGCAAAAAAGGATCTTATATTTTTGGCCAATTTTTTTTAAATGCTTCTATAAATCATCATTTGATGTAAATTTGATTTGTGTTTTCGCCTTTCTCTATAGAACGGTGTTAGAATTGCTGGAAAAACCGGTTATCGAACGAAGCCTCGGAGACCCATAGTGTTATTTACAAATCGAGCAAGCTTGACGAGATAAGAAAATGTCTGTATGTGTGTGCACTTTTCGAAGTTATTATTACACCTCAATTTTCTAAAATATGGCTCAACCAATTTTAACAAACTTAGGCACGTTTAAAATCTACTGTCGGGCCATTGATCAAGTTCGAATATCAAACGGCTGTGACTTCTGGTTCCGGAGATATGACGGTATAAGTGACGTAACTGACAAAACACTGATTTTCTGTAAAATGGCAGCCCTTCGAAAATAAAACTGCATTTTTTTCATCACAAAATTGTTCATAAAAAACCTGTTTTAATCCACCTAGTGGTGTAATGATGCCTTTCTCATTTTCATTTCCTCCTGTATATCACTGCAGAAATTCCCCAAAATACAACAATTTAAAAAAGTTTAGAAGATAGTTTTGAAGATTTCTGTTGTATAATATTGCTACATTCGCACACTACATTTGAATTCAAGTTAGTAAGAAACTGTTCAATCATATTTGAGAAAGTGAAGTGAGCTACATTTTAGGGTAACAGAGGTATTTTGCTCCACTTTAGGATTGATTTTATTTTTGCCCACTTTGTAAAAATATCCATTAAATTTTGTAATATCATCGAAAACCTCTTTCGCAATAGATAATTTAATGTGATTAGCTTCAAATTGATGCAACATGGGTTACTTAAAAGCGATTAAATCCATAAAGTTTATTAGGTGGGCCAAAATATATTAAGTGTCCAAAATATCTGTTACCCTATTACATTTGATTACTATTGTTGGTACTTCCTCAACCAAAAGCTAGATATCGGCATAGTGACGTTCGGTTCATTCAACCGTACACTAATATGACCTACAAATTTATTTACGATTCTCTATGAAGATTTGAATTTTGGAAAAAAAAACGTACCGGTAATCGGACTTGAATAAAATTCAGCAGATATTTTACGGGATTTTCAATGGTTGGTTTATTTGGTTACAGATTCTAATGGTCGGCAAACCAGGGAAATTAATTAAGAAGGTGAAAAACAAAACTCTTAAAACTGTCATTTTTACACTAAGCACCCTACCTCCGAAAGCAGGGGTTTAAGCCAAATGAAAATTGAAAGTTTGTAGAAATCAGTTCAGCCATCTCCGAGAAAAGTGAGTGACATTATTTTCAAATTTTTGGTGGGCAACACCCTGTAATTCCGTATCCGGAAGCCGGATACAAACGACATTCTGGAACTTTGTATTAGACCATAAGACTTTTAATTTGAATCAAAATTTGTGAAAATCGGTTTAGTCATCTCCGAGAAAAATGAGTAACATTATTTTCACAATCTTGGTGCATATCACCCTGTAGTTCCGGAACCGGATGTCGGATCCTAATGAAATTCAGGAACTTTGTGTTGGACCATGAGACCTTTCATTTGAATCAAAGATTGTGAATATCGGTTGAGCCATCTCTGAGGAGAGTGAGTGACATTTTTTTCACATTTTTTTGCTATATGAGAAAGGCAAAAAATATCCACAATTTTCAAAAACCCCTACGTACCTCTGTGGAGAAAACTATCGAGAATATTCTGTAAAATTCGGCCGTCAAAATGCAGTACTTTCGCGGAAATGCCACCAAGCTGCCATTTTGTTTTTCAATTTTTAAAAATGATCATTTTTTTGTACTTAAATATACATATTAAAAAGTGCTTTATACAAAATTCGGATTACTCCATTCTATGGATCCCAAAATAATTCCCCAAAAAAGTCCTTCTCATTTTTTCTACAGTGGTGTAACCCCTTAACATTCCATGTTAACGTTGTAAGATTGGAAAAAACTGAGTTTTTCTCATTTGTTCACCTTTTTTCTCTTTTTTACATCCGAAACTAAAGTTAACTGAAAAAAACTAGATGTTTATCCATCAATACAAAATTTTTAATTTTTTAAACATGGTGGGTAGTAGAAAGAATAATGTATCCTAAATGGATACAAAAAAAGTTTGAGAACCATTGATTGGGAGTGTAATTAAAAAATGTTGATTCTCTTGGTAACATCCAACGATAATTGACCTACTAAACAGTCAACACAAATATTAAATTTTCAAACGAAAATCTTGAAAAACTGCTAATTAGTTTCGCAGTGCGACAAATTTCTTTGCAATTCTGCATTGTGTACAATATGTTGATTTTTCACTGTCAGAGGGGGAAAAGCCAGCCCACCGAGACGGACGTTTATTAAATGGCGTAGGTACTACGGTTCGAACGTTCCACAAGTGCAATTGTCCAGTTAGCTCTTCCTTCCTGTGCCTGGAGTCACCCAGCATGAAACAAAACAAGGCCGTCAGGTTCCCGGATAGATTGCACTGTGTGTGGGATGAATATGGTAGCCTTTCTCCTCTGCAAGGTGAATAAATGCTTGTTGAATCCAATTAGTGAGTTCCAATTCTCTGAGCGGAAAACGCATTTTGGGGCACCCGAAAACCTTTCTGGTAACTATGTACAGTTGACGCTTAGAGTAGAAGTTTAGAAAGCAAAAATTCTGCTGCGTTGTGCTCGAAGTACGGTAAGCAGTTGGCGAGACATAACAACATCATACACGCACGTAGGTATGTTGAACACGCGAAAAAAAATTTTCGTCCACTTTTCCTTCCCGCTTATGAACGGCTAGATGGACGGCCCCATTAGTGCCCGGCTGGTCGTTACTGTAAACTCATGCAAGGTCCGAAGATTAAAAATCGATACTCGTGGGTAGAGGCGTTCCGGGAGGAAGGTCGTTTGCCGTGTGTGTGTGTGTTTTAGTGTTCGTAGAATCAACAGAGATTTAGCTGTTGAATTTTACAAGTAGGTATGGTTGATAAATTAGGGGATACTAGTATCCAGCAACGCTACTTCAGCAATCAATTCATCAAGACAGAGGAAAGTTTTCATTTTGACACCACTTCTCCGCATACGGTTCTTTTCACGGACACGCACGGTTTGCCCGATTACTGCTAAAGTAATCCACCGGGTGAGCTTGTGGAAATAGTAAACGTGTGCGACCTTTTGCGTTGCCGAAATGGAACCAGTGGAAAATTGGTTCCGCTTTCGAAGCGATGGAGTTTTGTTTCTGCTTACGTTTTGCTCGAGCAGTACAAGATTATTGTGTTAAAAATAACCTCTTGAGACCAATTTGCAACAATTTATTCGTTACCATCGTTGAGTTACTTCAGAATGCGATACTTGAGGGAAGATGCTCAAACTGGATAATTTGAATATTTTAGGTTAGTTTTCAGCTTAAATGTACCATTGTGTTGTGTTCACTGGGGGACTGAACGTAAGAAAAAAAAAGTAGCAGTTGTTTTTTATTCGATATTTATTTTAAGTCTCGCTTATTCAATTAAATTATGGAAACGTAAAACGTTAGTTCAATGGGATGTGCTAACAGTTTTTCTTTTCTATGTTGCTATTATGAATCAGTTAAACCCGTACGAATACATTACGATTCAGACGCAGAAAGCTATCAAAACAAAATTTACAAAAACATTCCCATGGAATAATATTTCACTACAATTATAAATGCTTCTTTTATCGTGCTCCTCACAACGCTTCGCTGCATAATGTTGTTTGTTTCGTGTTTGTTTTTGACCCACTGACTGGCCGGCATTCATCTGGTTGGATTATTGTTATTATTACGATGAAGCCATAAAACCGGGTCCATCTGTGACGTTTCTTGAGTGACTTCGACGGTGCGACGAAGGTCTGTCCGGTTCGGCGCTTCGAAGCCGTGACGGTGCCAAATGAAAACTAAAATAACAACAAACTCTGTTCGGCGATCTTGAAAATTTACGTATTCAAATTCAACCAAACAACATTCAACAACCGACTAACGGTCTCATGACGAGGATGATGTTGATGTTGATGGTTATGATTATAGGCCCAATTCTCCGTTAGATCATGTGGCAGGGCGATGTGACGTTGGTTGTAGTGTCATAATTTATGCAATCGGCTACGATGAGTCGAGCAAATGACGAGACGAACGCGGAAATTCCAAGCTCAGTTTGTCAACTTAATTCTACGGTGAATACCCGCGATTGATATTTTGTGAAATTGAAATGATACTTATTACGAATGATCGGTTTACTCAGGCTGGGACCGCTGGTTGGCTGGTGACCTTATGGTAAACCAGAACGAATGATGTCACGGTTTCTTTCGACGATTGAAGTCATGCATTGGGGTTGGGTGTTGAGTTGATCTTGAAACTTTGACTCGCTGCGTTCTTATGAATCATGCCGATAATTTTATTGGCTGACGCGATTGTTCCGTGATGAACCAGAGCACTAGGTATTTTATCACTAACTAATACATACTATCAAACTTTTATGTTTGGAGTTTATGGAAAATACTGTGTCGCTTGAGCTCGTTTATCAAGTCAATAAAGAAGGATATTTCTGAAACAATTTTGTAAAGCGTAAGAAATGAAATCTATCTCGGGATTGTTTTGACGTGATGAAACAGTCAACTTAGCAGCTCAACATATACCGTCGGAAACATCAGCTTAGACATTGCACTTCAGTACAATTTCACTAACAGTAGAGATGAACTCTAGGTTCTCTTAGCGATATAATATAAACTGCTAACGCTCTGATCAGTCGAAGACGAAATGAAAAAATAAATTAATTGATCATAAATTGTTGAAAATATGTGCAGATTTGTTAAGCCTCTTCCTTTTTTATGTGAGAATATAAAGAGAGTTTTATTTCCGGCCACAGTCATTGTTAGGGCCGGTGAAACATGTTAAGCCCAGGTGGGTAATTTTTTGTACAGGGGGGTACGACCCAACATTTCAAAGTATTAATGTATTAGTATAAATAATGTTTATCCCTTAAAAAAGAAAGGTCGATTTTTTATTAAAATTTTGTTCCGGTTTAACTTTGCATGAGACGCGTAAATTCAAAATCTGAAGCGTTTTCGGTATTTTGTTCTGAAAGAAAATTGAAAGCATTTAATGGTCGAATACGACATAAAACTACTGTGGAGTTGTTTGAGCTGTTGACGTAGGGCTACATAACTAGTTTCAATATCACTAATGGAAGGCGCTAAACTCGTTCATCCAGTACTCCATGATCGAAAAGCAATGCCTTGATTTAGTGTATCAAGGCATTGCTTTTAGATCATGGAGTACTGAATGAAAGTACTGGAACCTCAATTTACGCGAACTTAATTAACGTGAATTTAATTTACGCGACTTTTTTTACGCGTTTTGTTTGAAATAACGCAATTTTTTATTTATCGCGTAAAAAAAGGTTTATGCGAAATGATGGAAATTTCAATTTATATACTATACAAAACAATCTAACATGCTTTAGGGAACTGAATATTAAGAAATGTACATTAATGAATTGTTTAGTTTCAAAGAATCTAAATAATGCATCGTGGGCATCCAAAAATTATCTGGAAGACAAATCAATAATTGTCTATAATCGCTTTTATATAACTATTTGGTGCGGTGTGCATTCGTGGTTCTATTCACATAAAATTAACATACTATGATAAGATCTGTAGAAGAACTTGCTGAACCAAAACCTCCTCGGAAATGGCCTTAAGGTCTACCAACGTAACCGATGCTCAGTTCGAAAACTTCCTTGAGTTAAGGCCTTCAGATCTACCAATGAAACAAAGTGCATTAACGTACTTTTCATTCTCGGTCTGCTGACCTGTTTTCACTGAAGTTCTTGGACAACTGAGAATGTGTCGAGGAAATATCAAAATACACAAGTATTCATAGTCTCAGAACACACTCAGTAGTTCCTCAGGCGCTAAAGCTTCGGACGCAGTGAGATTGTTCATGTTATTTACTCTAAAATTAAATGAAGTTTTAAACATCTTTTTTCACACGAAAAATTTGAAATAACGCTGTTTTTTTAATTTACGCGAAATTTGATATACCCACCCCCTACGGACACTAATCCTTCCATACACAGAATCCTTCCAGATCGAGACTCGAACATACGACAACTGGCTTGTAAGATCACTGCCCTATGCATTCAACCGCCACCCCATGGTCCAGGTCATCGAGAATTTCCTCGAATACGAAGAAACAACTGATTTTAGATCAAAATGTGTCCCGTGCGTATCGAACGGCGCACGAAACAAATTCATAAACAGTCCAGCCCAGCCGCTGATGGTCGTAACACATTGTTCAAAAAGTCCCGGGACTGACCCAAAGATGGCGTGTGTGATGTCAAACAAACGTTATTTTTGAAAGTACCAACCTTCAGATTCTTCCTGGAAGGATTCTTAGTGTCAGTAGGATCCATAGTACTAGCCATGCAATGATTATGTACACTAAGAATCGGCTGCGAAGTCTGTTGAAACAGAAAGGCCAAATTCCACAAAAGGAATGTAAAGCCTAGACTTTGCTTTGCTTAACCTTCAGATTCAGTGTTTAATTTTCATGTCAATTGTACCACAAACACTAAACCCACCGGTACATAAGTGACGTTACTTATTAATTTACGAAGAAATTGAAAAAACGAATTCCTTGTATCGATAAAACAGTGCTTCTTAAAGGGAAAACCGCGCTAGTCCAGCACTCAGTAATGGGTTGAAAAGTGTTAATCGCTCTCGGATCCATAAAAATAAAGATCTCTGCTATTCTGTCATTCATACAAAAATTAGGCAAGTTTTGATAATCGTATTATACGAACGCAAAATCAAAGCTCGTGAGATTACATCAACTTAATATGCTTTTACGATCTCACGCGAAAATCTGGCCATGAAAATGGCCTTTTTCAAGTGGGTGTCATGTTCGCTCACAATAGAACAAAAGCAACTACGCATCAACGATTCAGGAAGGTGTTCGGCACTGTTTAGTCGCAATAAAAAGAGTTTCTTGCGTTGGTATGAAACAATGGACGAAAAATGGATCCAACATTTTTCTCTGTAATCATATCCGTATTCTGGACGAGAAAGCCATCCGAAAACGTAACAGGCAGCTGGAACAATCATGGCGTCAGTTTTTAGATGCTCGAGTATAATTAAGGGAGGGGTAGGGCCTAGATGATTAAAAAAAACATAATTTTTGCGATTTTTCCAGAACTATCGTTCAACAAAATAAATTCAAACATTTTGCATAATAAAGAGTATAATTTGAACAACATTTTGTATTTTTTTCAGAAATAAGTCGGTGAAGAGGAATTTTTGGGAACGCTTCTTACGAATCATAATTTAAGGTGTCCAATGTATCACTGCGCAAAGACTAATCAGAAGTCAGCAAATCGAAGCGTATAGATAGAGTAGATGTTTTTCTAGACCCCAACGTTTCTGTTTGATTTTTCTCAATTTTTTTTTGAATTTTTGGTGGATGTTTAAAGTTAAAACTACGATTTTTTACGAAAACATCCGCCTTTTTGTAGCTGTAAAACCTCTCCAGAGTAGCAACTTTCAAAATCAAGCAATTCATTACTCTAGGAAACCCTTAGGGTCTATCTATCATTTTCAAAAAACCATATTTTTTCTTTTGTATTTTGTTATAATGAAACATTTCAAGAATGGTCTGTCAAGTTTTTAAGTCGATCGAAGCAGAAATTTTGGGCATGGACGCCAAGCTCTAAATTCTTCGCAGTATAAGATAAGCAAAGATAAAGGCCCATAACTTGCTGAGTTTTGTTCCGATAGTCTTGAAAATTTTACAGAATATTCTTGAAATGTTTTGCTATAAGAAAATACAAAGAAAAAATTTAAAAAAATATTTTTAAAAAGTTTTAGACTCTACCCGCCCCTAAAATCGTTTTTTTAATGGAAAATACCATCAAAAGTGATCATTACATTCGGTTTTTTTAATTTTTTTTTATATTCAAATTCGTCCTTTGCTTATCTCAAAAAGATACTCAAGAGAAAAATAATTGGTTCGAAAGAGAAAGTCATCGTCGCAACTGCAGCCTATTTTGAGGCAATGGAGAATTCATAAAGGTGATTATGTTGGTGAATGAAAAAAAACATTTGTTGTATATCTTCACATCCTTACTCTACCCTGAGTACTAGCATTCTATAATTTTGATTTTATTTATTATTCCGAGTTACAATAAAAAATAAACTAGTATTCTGGTATAAAAAATATTAATATTACCATTGTTTTTCACTTGAAACTTCAGGTGGGTAATTACCCATCTTTGGAATTGTTACTTTGGAGTCGGAAATCAGACCTAGTTTGTCGTAATCAGCAAATGACAATACTTCCTCGCGACTCGTTTTTGGAGGGACCGATATTCACAAAATTTGGAATCGAATGAACAGTCTTTAGATTTCATAGACTACTATTGATTTTCACACACATTCTACTGCCGGTCCCGGGATAACAGGTTGATGAGTATTAAAAATATAAACTTCAAGAGTTTTAGGAATTAATATCGAAACAACGATCTTCTGGTGAATCAGCTTAAATAAAATATCGTGAATATTACAATTCATAATGACCAGATGCTGTATCTTTTATCTAAAATGTCTCAACTGTTCTATTTGGATTAATTGGAATACTTAGATCCACTACTTTTCATATTTTGTCGAAATATTTGAAACAAAAGCAAACTACATGCACTACAGGTAAAATCCTTTCTTCCCAGAAGACTTATGAAAACCCATTTAACAGTTTGCCTCGACTATTTCACAAGTGCAGTTTGCCTTGTGCTCGACAGTAAGGCACTAGAAACATCTCATAGAGCGGAAATTGTTCCTTTTCCGTACTACTGCAATAAATCCTACTTTTATCTTTGTGGGTGGTACTGGTGTTGATGTGGTTAAAAAAAAAGGATGATTCCACTAACTTACCAACAACTTTCCGTTTGATTCGATCAAGCTTGATTACTTCTTGTCATTGCAATTCGACAATAATTCATACTTCTTCATAGGTAGCAAGTCCTTACATGATGCAACTGTACTGAAGGATTTAAAAAAACGTGATCGGTGTATGGTTGGTTTGAGAACTGTTCCCGAGCAGCATTCGAAAATATGAAATCAATGACCTCTCTCAGTACCTGCCACCAAATCTGCTTATCCCGGTAGTTTTCCGGCAAGAATAGACCGATGAAGAAATCATGTCGTCCTCCGCAAACGATAGTGTAGAGATTTATCATGATTGCGAAAGAACGGCACGAGCAGAGGAATCCATTTACTTACAACTTACAGGCATTACACCGTCGGCGATGACCTACACCAAGGCAGTGCAATTGGTCCAATAGAATAAATGGTGCTAATGGAATTATCCTGTTGGCGGTGATTTATCACGATCCGCAGATGGATATAGCTATCAGGAGGAAGAAATGATTATGAGGAATCAGAAGGCATCTTGAATGTTTCGATTGGTTATCAGTTTATTTTGAGATCCGCACTATTGCTATTGTGTTCATTGGTGGCTATTTATTGTCCACGATAAATTATATTCCGAATGTTGACATTAGATTTAAAAACGCACCAAATTAAAAAAATCAAGCCCCATAATATCCTTAAATTTTTTTTCTATTTTATGAGTATTTTTAAAAAAAATGATGACGAAACATTGAGCAATTTTTTTAGAACCTACTGTTAAATTACTTAATTACAGCTTCCGCTTCCAAACGCAGCGGTAATAGTTAAGAAAAGCTCCAAAAACTTAACTCACTTCGATTTCTCAGCAGCGATTAAACCGATATTCATAAATCATAATTTCAATTAAAGCGCGCAGTGTCTTAAAAGATGCTGTACAATTTCATCCGAAAATATAGAACGATGAGTATCAAAACTTCCAAACTGTCATACAAAATGATGCAAACCCGGTACGCATCGGTACGTGATGGTACGGAAGAATAAAACTTTGTTCAATTTTGCATAGCCTACAGGGTTGTCACAACTTGAAAAGGTTACGGTAGTTTATACCCAAAGAAAGTTCTCGATTTTATTCAAGTTTGAAATAAAAATCTCGACAGAATCTTCTGGTGATTTTTATGAAAATGTAAGTAATATGAGAAAGGCGTCATTACACCACTAGATGGATTAAAAAAAGTTTTTATAACAATTTTTAGTCGAATTTAGAGAAATACTTACTATCATAATATTCAAGATTCGAATTCAGTTCTCCAAGACATGTAATAGGGTTAAAAAAATATCTTATCTGTATTATTTGCACTATTTAAGTTTAGTCGACTTCACGATAATTTATGAATATCGGTATGAAAATCAACAACATTTTTCACCGTTATACTGATAAATATTTCAGGTTGATTCACAATCCATACAATTATCTTGGCTCCCTTCGATCGTATGGAACAAGTGAAAACAGTTTCATCCGGTTTCGCGTAACGTCGAGTCGTTGGATAGATCACAACCCTACGTAGAATGAAAATAACTGAATCTAGCGAATGACTTCCTTTTCATCCAACTTATATTTAAAAGTTTTCCAAAAATAGTCAAAATGAGTCATTTTTTGAAGAAAAACCATGTTATAACAATGGTGTAGCTCTCGGAGCTACAATAAGCCTGTTTTACAATTTAAAAGAGGTAAGAACGTTCGCAAACAACGAAGACTTAAAAACCAAAAATAAGGCATCGCTAATATTTGGGTATGTTAATAGAACTGTTTGAGCTTTCAGAAAAATAAAATAAAATGACATAGTGCCAATTGGTCTACCTACCATAAAAACCGTTAATAGGGTATACAAATGACGTTCTAAAATACAAAACTCCAACTTTGTGATATTCACATATTTTTGCCAAAAACTGCTGACATTTCTTGACTAAATATACACAAATTAGCGAAATTGGTGTGGTTCAGAAGTTTTAAAAATTATCAACAACATCTGTTTTAAAGTAAATCGAAAAAACACAAAAACTACGAAAACTTGAAATTTTCCAAAAATTATTACTTAAAAACAAAAAAAAAACGCATCGCAAATTTTTGGATATGTCATGTAAAACGGTTTTAGCTTTCAAAAAAAAAATGATATAGTGCCCATTGGTCGCAAACAATGAAAACCGGAAAAAAGTTAAAAAAATAGTGCTTTTTTGTACAAACCTAAAACCCCTTAATGTTTCAAACACAAAACGTCATCTTTACTATATTCATTTTTTTTTAAACTATAGGCATTTATTGACAACATATCCAAAAATTAACAGAGTTCGTCGAGTGGTTCAAAAGTTATTATTTTTTTTAAATGTCGTTTTTGAAGAAAATCGATTCTCTGATCCACATTTACAGATGTCACAATAAATTTTTTGTTGGAATGTTGGTTAAAACTACTACTTAATTTTTGTTTTAACTGATTGAATTTACGTGTGATTTTAACGACATGGAAATAAAGCTGTCTTTTACACTTATGGAAATCGTGGAAGAAGTGTTGTTTTATTGTTGTAGTTGGAATATTTCTATAATAGGCAGGATAGCTTCGTTATCGTTCCTTGTTTGCAGCGAATAGTAAAATTAAAATTCACACAAGTTTTTCAAATATTTTTTATAAATTCGGTGATTGTCAGATGGTGCCTTTTTGCCACGATGTTGTTTCCGATATGCACGTTGAGTTAACACAATGGAACGACTGTTTTCGATGTAAAGTGTCACTATTTCAGCGCGTTGTGTCGGTGTGATGCGATTCATGGCATAAATCGTACTGAATTGACGTTTCCAAAACATATTTCTCGGTTGGTAAATGTGAAAGTTATCCAGCGTTTAACAGATCGGCTGAAAAGTTCGTATCGTTTGTATGAGAGGGCGCCACTAGAATTAAATCCATACCATTTTCAGTTAGTACCAACCTTCAAAAGATACGTGTATAAATTTGATAGCTGTCTGATTATTAGTTAGTGAGATATTGCATTTTGAGTAAAGCTACTTTTGTTATTGTGAAAAAAAATAGAAAAAAAGGAATTTCGTGTGTTAATGAAACACTACTTTTTGATGAAAAAAAGTGCCGTCGATACCAAAAAATGGCTTGATGAGTGTTATCCAGACTCTGTACCGGGCGAAGCAACAATTCGTAGGTGGTTTGCAAAATTTCGTACTGGTCATATGAGCACCGAAGACGATGAACGCAGTGGACGTCCAAAAGAGGCTGTTACCGATGAAAACGTGAAAAAAATCCACAAAATGATTTTCAATGACCGTAAAATGAAGTTGATCGAGATAGCTGACACCCTAAAGATATCAAAGGAACGTGTTGGACATATTATTCACTAATATTTGGATATGAGAAAGCTTTGTGCAAAATGGGTGCCGCGTGAGCTCACAATCGATCAAAAACAACAACGAATTGATGATTCTGAGCAGTGTTTGGAGCTGTTCGAATTGCTCCCTCATCCACCGTATTCTCCAGATTTGGCCCTCAGTGACTTTTTCCTGTTCTCAGACCTCAAGAGAATGTTCGCTGGTAAAAAATTTAGAAGCAATGAAGAGGTAATCGCTGAAACTGAGGTCTATTTTGAGGCAAAGGACAAATCATACTACAAAAATGGTATCGAAAAGTTGGAAGATCGCTATAATCGCTGTATCGCCTCTGATGGCAATTATGTTGAATAATAAAAACGAATTTTGGCAAAAAAATGTGTGTTTCTATTAAACGATACGAACTTTTCAGCCGAACTGTTACATACTGACATAAAATATGGAGCACCCCGTATTCAAAACTACATTCAGATAAGTTGATGTGAAAAATTACTTTGATTGTTGCAAAATCAAAAGCACATACGTGCTTAGTTCTGGCGAATAAAGAAAAACACAATTTCTATTTATTGAACAAATGCATCTCAGAATCAAGTCAACAATTTAAGTTGTACTTGTATTTCACTCATCTATTACACAATCTATCATATTATCAGTTGATTTAAAAGGTTCAAAGTGAATAAATTGGAAGTTACGAGCTTTTAATGAAATACATTCCACAAGTGACGCATATTCCGACCATGATTAATTTTCATAAGAGAAAAGTTATTGCTCGTGATTTGGATCATTTTGATCATAAGACCACGAATAATAATCATGATTTCATGAGATGATAAAATGACTGGTTTCATGATTTCTTGATCATGGCAAACAGTAACGGATTTCCTTCCGCGTAGCAGAACAGATCCAATTATATATTTTTATCGATTTACGGTGTAATACATTCCATATCCCAATTCCATAAAAGTCTTCTGTAAAATGATAATTTTAAACAAATAAATGACAATAAATATCAAAGAATTTCCAATAGCTTAGAGTTTTTCGTGCATATCTGGTTCTTTTCTGTGAGCTTCCAAACAAAGGGTTATTTTATTTGATGCGTGCAGTTTAAGTTCCTTTTTTTTTCTTGTGCTTAAGTCCTATTTAGTGTCCTTATTGGGACACTATTTTAATGTTAGCTGTTAGTTATTAAACCAACTACTCAAGTAACAATTTTTGCTACAGTAGTTTATTTGTGACCAGATATTTGCCAACTGAAATGTACAGCCGTAATTTTATTAAAAAAAAACTTCCTGGGTCCATCTAGGTAAGATAATTAATATGCAGTTGTATTTTCCATTACAGAGACTTCAACTTTATGGTCATTAGCTCCTCCGAACCAATGGGTTGGAAAACGAATTGAAGCCGGAAAGGCTTATTGATCATGCTATTCACTTTTATTTATCGATAAGTAAATCCAATGCATTAGAATTGTTGTTCTATTTTTAAAGTTTTTGAGTTTCTTGAAAATAATCGTGTCAAACTGAACTAAACCAATAAAATATTCTTTTATTTTATCATCGTTTTAAACAAACCAGTACTCAAGCAACCGGATGAAAATTTACCAATGAATAATATACATATTCCATAGTTTGATTACCGCAACGCACTCTTCCCCGGAGATCGGCAGAAATGGTGACCGAGGCGTGACCACAATCAGATATTTGCATTTCATTAGCTTCCACGGGACGTAAGACTTAAAGCTGCCACACCAACAAACCGAGCCCGGGAAATTCCTATGTCCCCGAGGACAATTTCTTCGGTGCACGACAGCCCACCACTCCGGTAGTTGTTGGCAGAAATGATTCATGAGTTATGTGCATAAATTATCCAAGTGCAAAACGGTGCCAATGGAAACATTAGTGCAATTGACATGTAGAGCACACGGAAGAGCTGAAACGGGTCTGCCTTCGTGTAATTGTAGACCTTCTACGGTTTATACAGCTTTGACAGGTTTCCCCTATTGATGACTCTATCAACCGCAACATATTTCGTATTCTATATTTCCGCTCAGTGTTAGTTCAGGAGACGGTGTTAATCACAATACACCTTTCCTTATCTCGCCTGTAAGCTCTCATTATCAAAAGTAAACAGACTCTGTAGTAAGCTCAACTGCCAGTACGTCATCCATTCATTCACCCAACAGCCTGATAACATCGTCGATGGTTGAACTCCAGCGGAGCTATTCGAGCTGAACACAGTAAACAACTAATCAGGCAAACATCCACATTATTCCCGGACCTTTTTGAAACATATGATAAATTTCAACTACGCCATACTCTGATAAGGAAAAATAATTGTATTGCCGAGAATTTAATGTATTTTGTTTTATTTCGGATGGCAGCTGCCAAATTTCGTTTTCTCACATAAACAAACAAACGAACGACTCACTGATCGGTTATCAATTTGCACAGTTTGAAACTTGTCAACATTTGTTTGCGATTATACTTCAATTGAGATTCACTGCCAAGCAGAGTACAATGGAAAACAATTCAATCTCCCACTTGGGTCTTCGAGTCCCACGTATTGTAATGTACTGTTGCAAATAGAGTAACAGCTTCAGTAGTTATCTCAGCTTCATATACGAAAGCCATTTGTTAGAGTGAAATCTGCTCACTCTATTTGAGTTTTTGCTTCGCTATAAAAGCAGTATTGAACAATTTTAGAACTTTTTTTCTCTTTTTTTGTATTCGGTTTTTAAAAATTGCTGATTGAAAGTTGAGTAATCGGCAAAATAATATGGCGATTCGACTAATCAGATGACTATTGGTACAATAGCCCTATCCCGCATTCACAAAAGCGGCCTTCCCCGTATTCTACGTTATCTCTAATGTCAATTCTTTCGAATGCTCGAAAGTAATTCTTAGGTTTAGTTTGGTCAAATTCGATTCGAAATAAAGGTTTTTTGTACATTCTGGGAAAAAGGCATTCGTATTCAAGATTGGTTTTGAAGGAATGAAGAACTTTTTCTGAAACACCATCGCTTCATCCGGACTTGGGAATTGGGGCTTGGGACTTGGGACTTGGGACTTGGGACTTGGGACTTGAGACTTGGGACTTGGGACTTGGGACTTGGGACTTGGGACTTGGGACTTGGGACTTGGGACTTGGGACTTGGGACTTGGGACTTGGGACTTGGGACTTGGGACTTGGGACTTGGGACTTGGGACTTGGGACTTGGGACTTGGGACTTGGGACTTGGGACTTGGGACTTGGGACTTGGGACTTGGGACTTGGGACTTGGGACTTGGGACTTGGGACTTGGGACTTGGGACTTGGGACTTGGGACTTGGGACTTGGGACTTGGGACTTGGGACTTGGGACTTGGGACTTGGGACTTGGGACTTGGGACTTGGGACTTGGGACTTGGGACTTGGGACTTGGGACTTGGGACTTGGGACTTGGGACTTGGGACTTGGGACTTGGGACTTGGGACTTGGGACTTGGGACTTGGGACTTGGGACTTGGGACTTGGGACTTGGGACTTGGGACTTGGGACTTGGGACTTGGGACTTGGGACTTGGGACTTGGGACTTGGGACTTGGGACTTGGGACTTGGGACTTGGGACTTGGGACTTGGGACTTGGGACTTGGGACTTGGGACTTGAGACTTGGGACTTGGGACTTGGGACTTGGGACTTGGGACTTGGGACTTGGGACTTGGGACTTGGGACTTGGGACTTGGGACTTGGGACTTGGGACTTGGGACTTGGGACTTGGGACTTGGGACTTGGGACTTGGGACTTGGGACTTGGGACTTGGGACTTGGGACTTGGGACTTGGGACTTGGGACTTGGGACTTGGGACTTGGGACTTGAGACTTGGGACTTGGGACTTGGGACTTGGGACTTGGGACTTGGGACTTGGGACTTGGGACTTGGGACTTGGGACTTGGGACTTGGGACTTGGGACTTGGGACTTGGGACTTGGGACTTGGGACTTGGGACTTGGGACTTGGGACTTGGGACTTGGGACTTGGGACTTGGGACTTGGGACTTGGGACTTGGGACTTGGGACTTGGGACTTGGGACTTGGGACTTGGGACTTGGGACTTGGGACTTGGGACTTGGGACTTGGGACTTGGGACTTGGGACTTGGGACTTGGGACTTGTAACTTTTAAATAAGCCTAAGTTTATCGAAATACGTTGAGTCATCTTTGACACAACTTAGAGTATGAAAAATGTACAAGTAGTCGGTTACGTTACTTCTACTATTATATCTTCAACAACGGAAGTGACAACCATTTGATTTCATCCAAAAATCAAAAGTAGCGTTCAAAACAGGCTAGACTTGTAGAATCGTGTCTGCCATCTCTAAGAAAATTGAGCGATAAAAAACAACGTGTTTTGTCGGTTACGTCACTTATACCATTAAGTCTCGGAAACCAAAAGTAACAGCCATTTGATCTTCGGACTTCATCCATCATTCAATAGAAGCTTTCAAACGAGTCTAGGCGTGTTAAAATCGGCTCATCCATCTCCGGAAAATTGAGCGATGAAAATTTCGTTGTCAAATGCACGTACATACACACACAGACATTTTTTGATCTCGTCAAGCTGAGTCGAATGGTGTATAACACACTGAGGCATCGTTCAAAAGTCGGTTTACCCAGCAATTCTGGTACCTTTATATACAGAAAGGCAAAACGAGTTGCCTAAAATTTCCCTCAACGATGTTTCAAACAACAACGGGCTTCAACTCTCGCTAGATAGCCTTTAGGGGAAGATGGGGTAAAACGCATGTAATGTAACTGAAAGTCCTCCATAACAACAGATTACTATAAAATTTTGGTAGGGATGGTTTAATCATATCTGGAAAAATTATTAAAAAAAAACAATTATGTCTCTGTTATAAGAAATTTTTGATGTTCATTCCATAGTAATTTTCTAGGGCGAGGAAGAGCTTCTCTGCCAATCATTTGGGTACGATATATTTACAATTTTATAGAATGTATTTACAATTTTATAGAAAAATCGTCAAATCTATCATCTCATATTTTTGGGGGCAAAATGACTCGAATTGTGTGAGGCAAAATGCTCAAGAATTCGCTTACAAAAATTATCCATAAATTATCAATTTAATGAATAATAGTGAACAATCTTCCACCTGGCAAATATTTCGTCAACTAAAAGTCCGAAGCTTTCCTTAAATAAGAAGAAGAAGCTTTATGAGGCATATTGCCCCTGTATATTTTTTATGTTGTTCAAAAGTTCAATTATACGCTTTTAATTGAAAACACGTTTAAAATGTGATTTTAGAGTTACAGTATCTTTTTTATTTATAGACTTCGATGTCCATAAAAATAATTTATTCTGAGAGTTACCATGGTAACGACTATATACTGAAATCTGATCTGATATACAATGAACCTCATTGCAAATTTCAAGGACAAGGATATTTGAAAAGAACATATCACGCCTGCAGACGATCTCAGACGGCACGAAATTCTGTTGAAGTAGTTTTATATGTAAGTGGACTTATTTGCACATCTCTGCGCCAAGTTAGAATGATTTAAAAAAAAACACGAAAAATGGCTCTATTTCATTAAACTGAAATGATAGCGCCATAGTATATTTGGAAAAGTTTTGTAGTTTCTAATAATGGAAAACATTTTATGACATGAAAAGCTCACAGAAATTAGAAACATATAAATTTTCTTAGCAAAACTTGTTTCAGAACACCCTTTTCAGAAAACATATTATATCATGAATTACACTCAAGTTACGAGAATAGTATCTTCTGTAAATTTGCTTAAAATGATTTTCTGCACAACTTTGGCGAAGTTACTTAGCCCTTATGTTAACCCTTAGCTAAAATAGTATTTTAATCTCACTTTTAGGGGGATTAATCACACAAATAAAAAATTACAAAAGATGGCGTCTATCGTTCTGAGCAACTTTGCTGAGTATACTGTGCCTCGAAAAAACACATTTTGAATGAGTTTTCAATGAAGAGCGTAAAATTGGGCTTTTGAACCACTGGATGAATTCTCAATCTTTTTGTTAGGTGCGAATCACAATATCTTTTCCTTTATTGTTTTCATCGCCTCAAAATTGTAAAGGCTATCTAGCGAGAGTTGAAGCCCGTTGTTGTTTGAACAGTTTTCGAACATTTTTTTCCTGATAAGTTACAAAATTATAATTTTACTTTACGTTTTGCCTTCGTTTTGTCTGGGAATTTTATTTCAATAGAAAGCTTTAAGAATGAATAAAAGCTTAACTCTGTCCTACTATTGAATTTAATCCAGATCCAACAATCGATTCCGGAGGCGTCGTCCATTTCATTTTCTTAGAAATGGCTGAACAGATTTACACGAACTTAGATTTAAATGGAACGTATTATAGCTTCATAAATTAATTTTGAATTTTATACGATTCTGACTGAATCTGGAGATAGGGGGAGAAATTCGATTTACAAAGTGTAGCTCTAACGATACGAAAAGCAACAAATAACAATTTATTAATTTTAGTTGGTTGGTAAGGTCGCCATAACTAAGTTCAGTTTTGCCATGACTGAGTAGAAACAAATATTGGAGAAGCAAAATGAATGAAAAACTGAAGCCTTTAAAAATTCAAACCGTCGTTAAAATTGACACAGAAAAACACATAACATAACTTCAAAAATGGACTCTTACCTATTACAATTCAAAGATTTGTTAGTTTATAGCCAAACGCTACACCTTCTTCCATACCAGCTCAAAGTTTCCGGTTCCGATGAAAAAATTGTCACTTGCTTTTCTCAAAGATGGCGTGATCGATTCTAACAAACTTAGATTCAAACGAAAGGTTTTATAAGACGTTATGTGCAAATCTATGAGAAAATGCATACTTAATTTTCTCGGAAGTTCCTATACCGATTTTTACAAATTAAAATGCAAATTAAAAGGTCTTGAAATTTTTTGACAAATCACCGAAAAGTTGATCCAGATCAGGCTTTCGGTTCCGGTATTACAGCGCGATAAATGAAAAATTTTCAATTTCAAGAGTATTGTTTCCAAAAGTTTCCCTGTTTCCGCTTCCGAAAGCACCGGTAATAGTGAAGAAAAGTCACAAAAACGAAACTCACTTCGATTTCTCAGCGACGTTCAGCCGATTTTCACAAACCACGATTCAAATTTAGGCCCTTATTGTCTTAAAAGATACTATGTAATTTCATCCAGATTCGACTTCCGGTTCCGAAATTGATGAGTGTCAGAACTTTCAAAAAACCAACGCCTAGCACACAGCGTGCTTTGCTCATTTTGTCGTGAATATGACTTACTTTACTATGGGGCGCCTTTTCAAAATTTACCCTCTGAGAGAGTGATAAGTTTTTGATCGTAAATATCTCATGTTATATCTAATGAATCAACATAATTCTTGCTACACGCCATCGGAAATATGATCACAATTTTATAATAAAATTTTCAGTTCTGTGACATATTCTCAAAAATCAAACTTTTCTGAAATGTTTGGTATAAACGAGTATCAAAGAAGATAATTCATAAGGCACGTTTGCTTTTCTCTTATTTTGAAAGTTCATAGCTCAGTGATCTGTAGAAGGAGTTATATAATCTAACTACCAATAGAATCGAAAAATTTTAACTTGAACGTGTATTGCAACAGCATTGAAGTTTTTCAATAGTACACCATTGAAAAACCTGTTTGATTTAACCCACGAAAGCACCAGCCAATCAGAACGCGAGATGTCTGAATCTATACAAGAGCATTCATATAAAAGTTGAGTGGTTCATTTTTCCTACCATTTGCTGAGCAACTGTTCCCGAAACAAGACACACGAGAGCAACATCGAGGACCTGTCGTCTCACTGTTTCCCGATCTGAATGCACGAGACACCGTCATCACAATGACACCGAAAATCGGTAGAAAGGCAGCCAAAAAGTTCAGCAAGGCCCATTGCCGAAACAAGACACACACGAGAACCATCTCATATCTCAATATTTCCTACCAAAAGATTCATCAAGATGGAAGTTAAATTAATTTGCACCGTTACTAACACATTCAATTACGAACGGCAATGTGATGTGAGAAATAGCGTCATTTAAGTTAAAGCAGCTACTCTGAACGTACGAGACACCGTCAGCTAGATGGCACCGAAAACCGGAAAAAAGGCAAATTTGTACCGTCACTAACACATTCAATTACGCACGGCAATGCGAAAGCGAATGTGATGATGTTGAACACATCTTTATACTAGTATGGGGTCGTGTGAAAATATGCCATGCGATACAGGGTTGCCATATATACAGGTTAATGTGTATTTTATTTATACATACATATATGTACAGATTAACCTGTATTATTATTATTATTATTATTATTATTGTTATTATTATTATTATCATTATCATTATTATTACTATCATTATTATTATTAAAATGACTTGCATACCGAAGATCATCGAAACATTTCAGACCAGGCCATTGCAATTGTTTCGTACTAAAATTTCGAGAAGAATCAGATATCTTCGAACTTCATAGCTTCAATAAAAATAAACTACAAATTTGTCGTACCTAGTCTCCTATATTGGCAAATTAAAAAGGAATTGTTTCAAGTTTGGAATATATAGCTGTAGAATAGTAGCTGTTTAATGTAACTAATCTGTACTTTAATGTAGGTGCATCGCTTCAAACTCTATTAGTGAAAAAGGGGAAAGTTTGTACACTTCAAGCAATCAATCAACTAACTGATATTCGGAAAAGTGATGGGAGCGTGCCAGTTTTTTCGTATTCACGACATCCAGTTATGTCTGACACTACCCACCCGCCTATTTGCATAGCGTGCAGGGTTGCCATACTTAAATCTATATTAACTAACTCCGGTAATTGTTTACAAATTCAAAACGTTACGGTAGGTAGGAAGTTTTTGATTTTATTATTGATAAAATCTTCTAATAATATCATTTAGGGGTTAGCCAAATTTTGTGCTAGGGCACATAACCGTTTTTATTTTTTTTACGTTTCGTCTTTGACTCATCAGTGCAGAGCAGATCAAATTGAACTGCTTAATGCTAAACTCGGCAGTCCAATTTGAACCGCTAAGCAGACGTAAAGTTTCTGTTACTTACTAGCACAAAAGTTGGCTAACCCCTGAATGACCAAACCTGCATGAAGTATATAGATATTTTTTTAATCCTTTGAAGGTTGGGATAAAGTAGTGAATGATTGTTTTTTCAACAGCCAAACTTTTTTATCAACCTTGCTTTATCCCAACCTTCAGTGATTTTAAAAAGAATATCAGTAGATTGCAACGCTGATATTGCACATCCATTCAAAACCAAATTAAAAGAAGTTTGGTCTGAATTTAGTATTCAGCAGAAAGAAGTATCAATTAAAAACTGTGCTTAGATCTTTAAAAGAACATACAGATAATTTGACAAAATTCCGATTTTATGAAATCTCGTGTTTCCATTGCGATAAAAAATACTTTGGGCAAACGAAAAGAACACTAGACATTCGTTTATTCGTTTCAAAGAACACGTCGCAGAAGTATCTAAAGCTTCTAAAGTATTACAAAAGGGACTAGCATACCATTTCAAGCCAAAAGTCATAAACCTACGACGAATGACATACAAACTAATACAAAATAAACTACATCGCACTTTCCTTCCAAAAGACATAGAACTGATACACTGAAGAAGGTTGAAAACATCACATCGAAATACTAGTATTTGTGTCTGTTACTATCTCATGACATTAGTGACAAAATAGTAAATATCTTTTAGAGGAAATAAATGGAATTCATTTTATTTTTAAGCGATTTATTTCATTCCACTAACTGATCAAAAAGTTATTTTTGAGATTTTAATTGCAATAAGATCATTGTTTAGTCAACATTTTCCATACAACACCTCTTCTTTTTAACTGAGTTCTTAACTCTAGATATTTTTAATGTAAGAAGGCCAACAAATATCTATACCATTCATAACATTTTTCCGTCGAATAGCCGGTAAAATTCGTCTTTCGACAGTGTTCCAATAATATTCGTCATCAATTATACTCAATTCTTAGCGAAGTAAAAACAAGCCAATAATTGAAATCAATCGTTTGGTGGTAATAAAAAGTAGCCAACAACAACAACAATGACTTCGCACCACCTCGTCACCCTTCAGGAAAAAGCGGATTGTTCGAATTGCCATCATAAAAACAATGTTCAATTTTATTGGCTCACTTGCCAACCGATGCACTCCCGTCACCAACACACCATAACTCATTAAATCTTCCATCGGCGTTGCGGCGATAAAAATTAATTTCCTTCTCGTTTCCTTTTCCACTTTCAGAGCTCCTACTGTTTCGTCCAGAGCCAATGTCAGCAACAACGTGTCCATCAAAAGTGTGACATCGGCTGGGTTTTTCGGTATGTCTACGCACGACACGAGCGTGATCGCGGTCAGTGGTGAAGAATTATGTGGCTCGCCATAAACGCGACGGCATATCGGTATGCGAAATTGCAGAACTCATCAAATTCAGCGACCGACGACTGGCTGAACAGTGGAAGGAAAATAAACGACGGCTGTCTCAAGTTTTGAAGTTGTAGCGGAAAACGCAAGTGACCAAGTTTAGTTGAAAACTATAAGCGCTATCGACGACGATGCAACGGTTGACAGCCACCGGCCGCTGGGAAACAAAGGATGTGAAAGACAACTTTTGAGTGGTTTCCTTACCTAAAAAGATTAAGTGAAGTTTAATATTGGAGTGAGTTTTTCCTGCCAGTGAGCAGCGAAAAATCTTTGTCAGTTTTACGGTCAATTTGCATACATTTTAAGCTACGGCTACACCGTCAACTTACTACACCTATGTTTACTTTTTGTGCGTACGGAAGGGCAGAGTGTTGTGAAAATGTTTCGAAGAAATATTTACAGTTTATGTTTAAGTAAGCGCAAAATGTTGCAACCATCTGTGATATGTTTGATCGTAATCGTACAAATAGCCACGTGGCGCGGGACGACAATCGTTTCCGGTGAGTATACGATCGTTGATTACATCACTCATTTGTAAAATAGCCATAAAAAGGGAAAGTATATAAATCTATCGGACAAAATGCTTAATATTTCACGAGAGCGAAAGAATTTATCGATAGTTTTACCGAAAGTCATTCCGCCAAAAGGGTCATTTTAGCGAATCATATTTTATTCTGAAAACTTTGGAAAAGTTAGATAGCTTGTTGAGATTTTGGAGTGGATCTGTTTTACTTTACTAAAGGGCGCCTTTCAAATTGAACTCTGGAACACAGCAACATAATTTTTTCCCATAGCACCCATAGCAACGGTCAGCAATTTACGATAGAATTTTCAGTAGTATGAGATAACCACAAATAGCTCAAAATTTCAGTTTTCTAAAATGTTCGGTATGAACGAGAATAATTTCAGTACCAAAATAAGGCGCTTAAAATTTCAAAATGGGATTGCACGAATCACGTAGCGTATCGTACAAAACCGACACATAGGAATGAGGAATATTTGATTTTCTCGCCTATTGTGGAATTCTTGAATCTTTGTTACAGATCAAAATTTTTGGCACTTCACCTAGATGATTCCACTTATGCATAATTTTATAAAAGAACTGAATAATATTCAAACTACGGGGTGTCCCGCGAAAAATTTCGAATTCAAAAATGCAATTATATAAAAATAAGGTTTGATAGATTTCAATGATTGTACATTTTGATTCATGAAATTTATTTATGAAAATAATTTCGTTCAAATGACTTGGCAAGTAGCCAATCCGATCCACTCAGTTTTTGAGTACATTTTCAATTGATTCTGGTATTATCTCATCAATAGATATTTTCAATTGTTTCTGGATGGTTGGCATAACATCTATCTTTAATCGTGTATCGTACCGAACACTCGTAGCGACCGGTTGAGTTTTTTATCGGCTCCATACGAATTCTGTTCAACGAATATATCTTCGTGCAGTGGATAACCTTTCCAGTTTTCGGATATCATCTGTGCATTAAATTAATCGGACATTCATCAAAAATATTGTTTGTCGGAAGTTTTTTCGACTATATAGTGATTTTTCTAGTGATTATCATCACCCGGTTCAAAAACACGTGCATCATTCAGTGATCCGCCATTGAAGCAGTCAGGCTCGGGCTCAGCCTCCCGGACGAAAGCCGACAGCTGCTACAAGTGTTAGTGCAGTGGAGACTCGTGCGTTGGTGAGCCTACGAACACTGACAGTTAGGTGTTGCCAGAGCAGCTTGCAGTGAAAACACGAAAAAGTGATCATAACCAAAAGTGGTCACAGCGCATAGGAGCGTATTCGTTACCGCTTAACCATTACCGGACGCAGTAAAATCCCCGGTATAGCGGTGAGTCACCCTACTTCTTTTCGTCTCGTTTTTACACAAATCCCCCGCCCCAATGCCGGGGCCCGACCCTCCTGATGGAGAACAACCCTCCAGCTCTAGAACAATTTTTCCCCCACTACCTAGTCCTAATCTCCCGGGTTTTATGAACTCCGGAGACATAATTGAAAAACAAACGTTGTTACTACGTGCGACGGGAGGAGATGGTGCAACCGAAGCTCGGCTGCCCTCTAACCCTTTTCTTATACATAAGAGCATTCAATCGATCCTGGGTACGGATCCAACTAAACTTATCACCGCAGCAAAAGAGGCAAGAGGATCTCGTTATATCCTCAGAACGACCTCTAGAAAAGCCTACCAAGCACTACTGAATCTGAAAGAACTTGCTAATGGCCAACAGGTGGAGGTAATTCCACATCCCACCCTGAACTACGTACAAGGTGTCATTTATGACCTCGACACCATCAATATGGGAACCGAAGAGCTACTTTCGGAGCTTCGGGCCCAAAATATTTGCGGCGTCCGTCGCATTACTAAACGCAAAGACGGCAATATTACCAACACTCCCCTCCTTATCCTATCCTTCGCTGGCTCTCACCGACCGGAGAATGTCAATGTGGGTCTGGTCCGAACGGCGGTCCGACCGTACTATCCGACACCCATGTTGTGCTACCAGTGTGGCCGTTTCGGTCACGGAAGCCGCTCGTGCCCCGGTAAACCATTATGCCTCAATTGTGGCCAGGACCACGGACTAAATCCGGAAATACCCTGTATTCTTCCTCCTCATTGCATAAACTGCAACGGAAATCACGCTACACGCTCTCGGCAGTGTGCCAAGTATAAGGAAGAGGAAAGTATCATAAAAATAAAAATAGATCAAGGTATTTCGTTCCCGGAAGCCCGCGCAATCGTAAAAAGAAACCAGAAAAGTCCAACTTACGCCAGTCAGGTTCAGAATCGTCTAATCTCTCCGTCTGATGAGAAGGATAGGATAATTGCTCAACTGAAGCAGGAAAATGAGAAACTCCGTACCGAAAAAGAGAAAAAATCGACCAGTGATGAAAGCAACGTGATCCAACTCCTAAAGGTTGCACTGGAAAATGCCACCAAGGAAATTGCCACTATGCGAGCACAAATTCTTGCCCTGCAATCTTCAAAAATTAATCCAGAAACCAGCATTCAGGGACCTTCCAACGCCAGCAGTATCAGCGAAGGCTCCCCACCACCGAAGCAGCCTAACCTTGGATCTGTTTCAACCAAGCCCAAAACTGACACGACGAACGAGACTACTGCCCCCCCAAAGCGGGCCGGAAGATCACACGAACGACCCTCGCTCAGTTTATCTAAGCCGTCGAAGACAACCGCAAACCGTAAACAAAAGAACAAAGCAAATCTTTCCACTCAACCCACGAATCAAGAACCCTCTAGCCCAAATAAAAATCACCCAGACAACGAGGCCTCCTTTCGATCTGTCTCCATCTCTAACACCGAGCTCCCAGTCGATTCGATGCTGGTTGACCTTCCCGAGTCCGAGTAGAGTACTCCTATATCCCATTGCTTCAACTGTAATAAAAGAGCAACTCTCAAATCCCCCCAGCACATCATCTTCGATCCCAAATCATCTAACTTTACCACGGACCAAATCCCGAGTCTGAATAGAGTTCCCCGCCCACTGTCTCAGCTGTAATGGATAACTATCAAACCACCAAGCAAATCACCTTCGATCCAAAGTCATCAAATATTGGCACGGGGCCGATTCATACCAATCAGGTCCCGTTGAGTCACCTTCACCCACCAACCGAGCAATCCTCCATTATAGCACACGACCGCGATCAGAACGAGCTCCATAATGCCATACCTCCACAAACAATACCCCAGTACAGTCCGCTTCCCGGTCAACTTATTGATGTAATCTTGTCTCCTCCCGACCTCCAACGCTCGTCGGAGCACGAGACACCTTGCAATCCAAATCAACGTTACTCAGTTCCCCACGATCCTCTTAAAAATACTCTATCAGTTAATAGCGCTAGTCCTCCGTCTGCCCCCCCACTAGGTTCGGTGGGAGCTAGGGTCCAGAGGGGGGCTAACGCCGATCTACCAATTCTTAGCGGGACTCCAACTGAATACAAAAGATGCTTCGACCCAATTCCCGGATGCTCTTGGCACCAAGCTCCTTGCTGTAGTAAACACCAGACTCTCCTCAAATCAAAGCCATCCATTTCACAAACTATAGTTAATGTACCTGATTCCATTGAAGAAATTTGCTTCTCGTCACATACATCCGTTACATTAAATACCGACTCACCGAACACCGTATCCATTAACAGAGAATCTTACACTTTAGAAATGACCAAAGCTATTGTTCTTCCAGTCCCCCCACTGTCTCCCCAACCAGTTTCGGAAGGATCCGGGGTCAGCGAGGGGATTGCTTCTGCGCTTTCCAGTCCTAACGGAGGGTATACTCTTGCTATACAGTGGAACCTTAACGGTTTGAGAAACTGCTTAGGAGATCTGCAAATCTTAGAGTCAAACCTACAGCCCGTCTGTCTTGCACTGCAAGAGACCCATCTTCATGACGACACAGCCCTTGAAACATGGTTCGGATCTAGATATAGTTGGAAAACAGCAAAAGGTGATAATATTTATCAAACAATCGGACTAGGTGTGAGGGCAGACATTCCCTCAACAGAAATCACCCTGGATTCTGAGTTGATTGTGGCTGCCAAAACGATTATGTTTCCGACCCGAATAACCGTTGTCTCAATTTACATCCCACAAAACGTGCGTCACGTGGGAAATGAACTACACAAACTGATTGCACAGATTAGTGGACCATTCCTGATCTTGGGAGATTTTAATGCACATCACAGAACATGGGGATCCAAATGGGATAGTCACCGGGGCAATGAAATTGTCAACGTCATAGAAAGCAACCCCGCTATGATATTAAACGACGGTAGAACTACCTTCATACGAGGAAATTCCATCTCCGCTATTGACCTGTCCATTGTCTCGGTCGATATTGCTGGGTCATGTGGATGGGATGTTATCGAAGATACTAGCTGCAGTGACCATCTGCCAATAAAAATTACATATAACCAGCAACCATACTACACATCGCGTCGACCCCGATGGATTTTAGAGCGAGCCGACTGGGACGCCTATGAACAGCGCGTAGCCGACTCTATTATCCCGAATCACGTCTATTCGCCCGATGAGATAATCGAAATACTGGCACAGGCAGCCAGCCATTGTATCCCACGTTCAAACGAAAACCCTCCCAAGCGCGCCACTTATTGGTGGTGTCCGGAGGTTGAGCTTGCTATTAAAGCGCGCCGCAAGGCTTTACGTGCGTTAAAGAAAACACCGGTATTTCATCCACTACGTGATGCCAGATCGGCCGACTTTCGTAACAAACGAAATATTGCAAGAAAAACAATTCTACAAGCTAAAAGCAACAGTTGGGCCAAATTTTTAGATGGTATACATCCTGACTCCCCAATCGGCGAGTTGTGGCGGCGAGTTAACGCCTTGAGTGGAAAAAGGCGACATTCAGGCTTCTCTATCATTATAGAGGATTCTGTTGAAGTGAGACCCGAAGAAATTGCTAATAAACTAGGTCACTATTTTGCCTCGCTATCTGCTAATACCTCTCTACCACCAGAGTTCATTCCAATCAAACGTCAAGTTGAAGCTACTCCTATCAACTTTCCTCCAGATTCAACTGCAATTGAAAACCAACATTTCACTGGAAAGGAACTAACCGTCGCACTATCCAAAGGTCGAGGAAAAGCTACGGGTATCGACAATATCGGATACCCATTGATTTTACACATGCCCCCTTTCGGAAAACGATCATTGCTAGACTGTTTCAACAGAATTTGGGAAGGCGAGCCTATCCCAGAATCCTGGCAAACAGCATTGGTAATCCCAATTCCCAAACGTACACAAGGAAATAGAACGGTAAACGATTTCCGCCCTATTAGTTTATTGAACTGCATCGCCAAAACAATGGAACGGATGGTAAATCGAAGATTAATAACCTTTCTAGAGGATCGCAACCTACTGGATTGGCGACAGCATGCCTTTCGCCAGGGCATGGGAACCGGTTCATATTTTGGTTCACTGAATGAAACTTTGAGCCAGGCCATGAGGGATGGTCTTCATATTGATATTGCCGCTCTTGACATCGAAAAGGCCTACAACACTATGTGGAGAGAGGGCGTACTCCGACAAATAAGCCAATGGGGTATTCATGGAAACCTTGGCCACTACATTCAGCGATTTCTTTCTAACAGAAGATTTCGTGTCTGTATCGGAAATCATCAGTCGGAAATCTTTCCCGAAGAAAACGGTGTCCCCCAGGGATCCGTTCTATCGGTTACTCTTTTCCTTATAAGCATGCAATCTATCTACGCCATCTTGCCCAAGGGAGTGTATATCTTTCTATACGCCGATGATATCCTATTGGTAGTGACTGGTAAAACGACAGGTAGAATTCGCATAAAACTACAAACAGCAATCAACGCCATAAACAAATGGGCACTATCAGTAGGATTTCGCATATCTGCAAAAAAAAGCTTTATATCACATTTTTGCTCTTCATTTCATCGGGCAACCGATAGACCAGTCCGAATAAACAACACGATTATACCGTTCATCAAAGAGCCTAAAATACTAGGAATCACCTTCGATCGAAAGCTGACATTCCTCCCCCACCTTCGCAAGCTCAAACTAGATTGCGAAAGTCGCAAACGATTGGTACGGGCTATATGCTCCCGTCATCCAAAGTGTAATAGACAGCTAGCTATCAATATATGCAAATCGATCATATTTAGCCGAATCTATTACGGAATCGAAATAACTTGCACCAGCCTAAACAGTCTTAACATTATACTAGCCCCACTATATCACGGTTCAATTCGTCTTGCATCAAACCTCCTACCCAGTACACCTGCTGAAAGCTCATGTGTTGAAGCCGGATTACTTCCTTTCCGCTGGGCGGTAGCCCTAGTGGTAATAAGGAGAATCCTCAGTTTTCTTTCAAAGACAGAGGGAGAGGGTGGTGTTCTTCATGAAATCGCCGATTCCATACACCGCGAATTTGCAGATTCTCCGCTACCTGAACTGGCAGACCTGCTTTACACTCGTCGCCGTCCATGGTACACAGGACCCCCAAACATTGATATATCACTGTCAAATACTTTAAAGGCAGGAGCCGTCCCCAGCATGGCACAATCCGCCTATACCCAACTCGTAAAACGTCGGTTCTCCAATCACGTCAAACTATTCACGGATGGATCAAAACTCGGTGATGCAGTAGGAATCGGAATCCATGGTATCGGAAATGGCATCTCTCTAAGTGTCCCGTCAATATACTCCGTATTTTCGGCTGAAGCAGCTGCCATGTGGTTAGCTTTGTCCCGTAGACCGAAAGACGTAGCGTTGGTTATTTTTTCCGACTCTTTGTCAGTTATCCAAGCCTTAGAGTCCGGTGAATCGTGCCATCCGTTCATACAACAAATTGAAAACTCATGCGACCCACTTGTCACCATCTGTTGGATACCGGGCCACGTAGGAATTCGAGGGAATGAAGAGGCCGACCGTTTAGCAGCCCTCGGACGAAATGTACAGCACAGTTTCACGAACGATATACCGGCTGCGGATATCATAAAAAACTTTTCAAGATGCATCACAAACAAATTTTCTGAGCAGTGGAGAAATAGTTCAGGTCACCTACAGAAAGTTAAAGGAGATCTTAGCAAATGGGTTGATCGGAACTCCCGAATCGAACAGAGAACTCTCTCACGTTTAAGAGTGGGACACACGAAGGTTTCACACGCCCATTGCATATCCCAAACCCTTCCCCCGCATTGTTCAACATGTGGCACTAGAAACACCGTTGAACACATTCTGGTTAATTGTCAACTATATTCAGATCTACGTCGTCAACATAATATTCCACTATCTATTAGAGATATTCTTTCCAACGATCCTGTCCGCGAGGAAATTTTAATATCCTTCCTTAAAGATGCAGATCTTTACGATGCTTTGTAGCTGCGGGATTTTTTGTACGTTCAATTTAAATATATATGTACGTGTATATGTATATGGTCTATAAATCTAACTTACACGACTGTTTTTTTTTTCTCTCTCTCTTTTAATTCCTCATTTCGAGCACTTACATCACGGGCCATCCGCCACGCTTTGAACAAGCGTCGGGGATGTTCTCCGCGGCCCAACGATAGCCATCCCACCGGACACAATCCGATTATGTGGTTATGCTGACTCTTCACGTGGCTTATGATGATTTTGCACACATTATGGAACAAATGAGGATATCCCCTTTCGACATCCGTCTTACTCAATGGACCCAGCTTATGATACTCAGATGCTGCAAAGTCACACCTTATTACAACATCAATAACTTTATTATATATAAATGTTTTATACTATATTAGATAAGCTAAGTTAATTCTATATGTAAATATTTAATTTAAGTGCGGTGAACGACCCAATCGTGGTTAAAGCCGCTAATAAACGACAACAACAACAACATCTATCTTTAACCGCTCCCCAAAAAATATGAATCCAGCGGTGTCAAACGGCAGCTTTTCGGAGGCCAATTGACATGACCTTTTCTGCTGATTATTCGTTTTTCAACGATTGTTTGCAAAACTTCGATTGTCTCGTTGGCTGTGTGGCACGTGGCGCCATCCTGTTGAAACCAAACATTTTTCTTAATTAAATTTCATGAATCAACTTTTCAAATAAATGTATAATCACTGAAATCTATCGTTTTTTTTTTATTATTGCATTTCGTTTTTTTTTATTATTGCATTTCTAAATTCGAAATTTTTCTTGCGACACCGTGTCGATCTTTTCATTTGGTATTACAACTAGCTTGTAAGATGTTCACTGAAGTATCTAGTTGTGAAGAGCATATCATATCAGTTTATAAGTGAAAAATATTATACCATTTTTCATGCATTTTTTAAGGAATTTTCTATACTTTTTGTAGACGCCTAGCAAGTGGATGTCAATAATTTATATTATTTTTACGTTTCGTCTGACTTGCAAAACAAAAAGTGTTCTGTAAATATCAGAAACTTTACGTCTGCTTAGCGGTTCAAATTGAACTGCTGAGTTTAGCACTAAAAAGACGAAACGTAAAAATAAATTTGACTAACCTCTAAATGAATAATTTATAGGTTTAGAATTCCCAAAATCCAACAACAAAACAAAAATTGCGATTTTTTTTTTAAATGTGGGAACTGTATATTACACAGAGTAGCAGCAGACCTTATGCATACGAGCTATTTTCATTGCGCTGAGACAAAGTTCTCATTCTCAGAAGACGATCATGCGCAGGCGGAGAACTTTAGGTGCTCTCACAAAAACTCGTACGCGCATTTATGTACCGTAACAGAAAGGAATGTACATGTATGTATGTGTACGTCGTTCGCTCGCATTTAGCTAAAAACGAGGTAACACCACCTTAAAATTTATTTAAAAATGTTTGCGTGGTCATAATTTAAATTATAATCTAGAATAAATTCAATCTATGATCTAGAATAAAGAGAGAGTAATCACGTTAGTAATTTTAATTATATTAAACTATTTTTCAAACCTGATAATACCGATAGTTGGAGTATTTTTTTACACTTTAACCACCCGGTGAATGACCATTAATGGTTAAATTAATGGGTGAATTAAAGTAACAATGTAATAATAATAACAATAATTCACTTTAATGAATTTTGATTCCGAGAAACATTTTAATAGAAATATATTATCGAATAAGATCAAGATAAAAATATTTGATTTCTATACAATTAGATCAAAATGAAAGGTTCGTCATCAATATCCCGTATTCAAAAATCGTAGAAAGTTTCCATGTAAAAATTAACACATTTGCTTTGAAGGTACCGGCTAAGTTTTCATCCGGTTATCCTATTCAAATCTTTATGCCGGTTCTTGCACTAAAATTGGCTCTAAACATTTTCTGCTCTGGAAAGTTCAAGTCCGATTTTGGCATACAAAGTATTAATTCGGTTTTCGTATTCAAAACTAATTAAAGGGGGATTCAACGAAAGTTGCATTTATCAGCCGATTAATTCTGTTTTCGTATTCAAAACTAATTAAAGGGGGATTCAACGATAAGTTGCACTTATCAGCCGTTCATATAACGCTCAATCACTTTTTGAAATCTGATATGTTTCAAATAGTAAAACACGCGGAGATTTTTTGATAAAATGCTTTGGAAATCAATGGTTCATTCATGTTATCTAGAATATGTGTATTGGGCCGCAGATTTTTTTTTTAGATTCAAATCAAAGTTATTATGAATTGAATTTTATTCAGATTCAACTTCCGATTCTGCATTTCCACAATTATGAGGCTTTTAACCTCATGGTTATTAACTCTTCGGATCAGAAAAACTCCTTAAAAACTGGCATATAAATGAACACAAAAAGGTTATAAATCTTCAAAGCTGGGGTCACACATACATTTCAAGTTACCTTCTATGTCGAACGAATAAACAAAATCAGGAATTTATTCAAAAAAAATTAGTTTGATTGTTATGCTCATTTGATAGAAAGTTCTGCTAAGAATCTACGAATAGTTCAGGTATCATTTTTTCAAATTTTTGAATCTAATTAGGAAGCGATACCCATATGTAAAAGATCCTGCAGTTGAATTTTTGAACTTTACAGGCAGTGAAACTGTTGACTTCGAAGATACTCTTGAATCAGGTCTGGTTAAATCAAGAGAAAAAATTATCAAATCATAATCACTAGCGAAGATGATCGCTTGTGATCTTTCCCAATAAAGATCACTACTGATCTAATCCTTTTAAGATCAGTTGATCAGTGATCTTCAAATCACATCGATCTTCCGTCACACATAATCGGTAGTGATTTTGAGCTACTATTTCACTGATTCCTGTGAGATCAAATCAATGGACGGTAGCCCGGGTTGGAGGTTCAATGCACAGGACACTGGTCACACAAGCCAGTTCGTATGTTCGAGCCTCGACCTGGAAGGATACTTAGTGTCAGTAGGATCGTAGCACTAGCCATGCAATGATTCTGTATGCAATGAATCGGCTGCTAAGTCTGTTGAAACAGAAAGGTTAAATTCCACGAAAGGAAGGTAATGCCAGGACTTTGATTTTCGATCAGCTTTGAGCATTGTGGAAGAAAATCGCATATGAGCAAGATCAGACATGAAGTCCGATTGATTTACGTTTAAAATCATGATGAGGGATGCAATCTTCAATTGAATCGATTCGCTCTCTGTATTCGTTAGTAAGTTAGTATAGAAGTTCCTTTTCCCCATTACACAATACAAGTAGGATTAGAATTTTCCCTACACAAAAATCACAGAATTGCGGAAGCAAATGATGTCTTCATGGTAATAACCAAATCATGTATATAATAGGGCTGAAAAGTCACCTCTTGTGGCTGAACACCCAATTTCAATCTTAATAATTCATATTCATATTCCAATAAATATTTATTAAAAAAATTAGAACAAGGTTAAACTTAATAAAACGCTATTTGATATGAATTTGATTCATGGAAGTAAGAAGAGCGCAGCATTTGGCGCAGCGTTTGAATGGTGCGTTTCAATAGGCATAGCAAAATCCTGCACTTCTGTTACTTCTGTGTATGATATTCAAGCTTCAAGCGCTTTGTGAAATGACATGTTTTTATTACCATTGTAATTATTATTCAAGATTCACCGAAAGCCGTTTCGCCGAAAGCCATTTCGCCGAAAGAGTTATCTCGCTGAATGACATTTCGCCGAATTGGCCATTTCGTCGAATCCTGAAATCGTCTTGAAATTGTAATTGGGATTAATTTAAAATAAAGACAACCCTTTCGGTGAAATGACCCTTTCGGCGAAACGACTTTCGGCGAAATGGCATTCGGAGAAACGACTTTCGGCGAAATGACTTTCAGCGAAATGATCCGATCCCTTTATTTATGCATGTATGTTAATATTATTAGCTGCTTTTATTGATGATATTACTCCACCACGACGGTATCACTGAGTAAATTTCAAATACATCACGAAACATGGAATTTCGATGCGACCGACGAAATAAACTCACCTAATGAGCTTAAAATGATTAATATCGGATAATCCATATCCGAGAAAATTGAGCGGTAATATACCATTATATCACTGGAACCGTAAGTGACAGCCATTTGAACCTGTTTAATTAACACATTAGCACAGAATAGCATTAAAACGGGGCTAACTTTGTTGATATGTTGATTCCGATTTTCAAACAGTGATACTGATAACGATGAAGACATTTTTAATCTTTAGGTAAAACTAAAATTTATCTTATCAAAAATCATTCGTTTCAAAATTCATTATAATATCTACAATAAATATGTGATATTAAAAGATAATACTGACTATTTTTATTTACTGTGAATCAACAAAATTTCTTATTTCCACCCCTGGTTCAAATAGTTATAGAATTTGAATTTACCAGACGGGTTTGACCAGTAAGTTTTTGAAATTGATGTCATATGAATTCCTAACTTAAATTTAGTAATCCTAGATGGCCACAAACGATTTGATGTGGTTTTTTCAATTTATGAATGAATTTGAACATTCCTGTTTTTGATGTAATCGGTCTTGTCCCCGTCACAACCCTGTTATTTTATTCTCGTATGTTCCGCCTTATATTTGCACTGCTATGATTATACAAGTGAAGTATTGCAAAATTCACCCATTCAATCAACTAGTAGGTGCGATTATCGATATTCGAAAGTGTGGGAAAATATGTCCATTTTATCCGTATTCACGTCATCCAGTTGTGTCTCTGACATTGCCCACCCACTTTTTATGTTACACTATTGTTACATAATGGTTTTGGTAGCAAATTTGTAATTGATGTGTAACCCACTGCTACGTAGTTACAGGAGTTTATATTACTGCTTATAAAACTTATTAATTAATTTGTATAATATTTGTGAAACTTCCCAACACAGAAAAAAATAATAAAATTTACACGACATGTAAGTTAAGAATACTATGAAATAGACATCAGTTGAATCGAGTATCTGATTTAAAACCATGATTGAAGAAAAATTAAATTGAAATGCATTGATTTATCAATAAACAAAACACATTGAAAAATGAAGAACTGTAAAGCATCTTTCCATTTAATTGCCTGCTCCCAATATGTGCATGAAAATTGATGTTAATTCACAAAATAGTCGCCATCTAGGATTCAAAAACGACCTTAAACATAATTTTCCGGCTCGTACTAATCAAATCCGTTCCGAGAATACCCATATTGTAAGGGTTGTCAAGATATTTCAATAAACCGAAAGTCGCCATATTGAATTTCGGAAGTAATTTAAATATTGTTTTTTCCATGAATACGTTTATTTCTTAAGGCAATTTACATAAGTTTTTCTTCGCCGTAGCATCACTTTTACATAGAATTCTTATCCTAATGTAATACTAATATAGTCACAACGATTTGAGTTTAATAAAACATATTCCTCTTATTTCTTAAACATCGTATTTTTTGAACCAAATGATCAACTGCTATAAATTGATTTCATAACCTATTTCGAGTTTGTTTTTATCAGCACATCATTTTTATTAAAATGTTGCTTTTGGATGAACTAAAGCACGCAGTAGGACTCAGAACTAAGACTCAAAAGGGTCAATTATTGAATTGAAACTTCAATTGTCTTTATGAAATGATAAAGAAAATTCACGTAAGGAAGGTCAATTCAAACATTGTTGTCTGATATCTATTCATCACATCCGTTCCGAAAATGCCCATATTCAAAATATATCAATAAACCATCGTAATAAAAAAAATTACGTTTGGTTCGTATAAAGAGTAACTTAAGTGTTCGTGAACGGAGGTTTGCTTGTGTAGAATTGTCATTAAAGGCCTATCGCTACTACATGCTACTATAAAGCAGATATGAAACCACATGAAGTGAAATATTTAGCTGTACCATTAATGCAAAGGTTGGTGTGTAGTTTTCTGCATGCAGTGAAAAAATATCCTACGCGCCCCCTAGAAAATATATTGTTTCCTTCGATTTTATAGACAAAATATCACATGAAAACGTAGAGGTCTAGAAAAGCATCTACTGTAACTATGTTACTTATATTTTTGGACCTCTGATAATCTTTCGCAGAGATACAGTGGACACCGCAAATCATGATTTCTAAGAAGCGTCCTCGAAAATACTCCTTCGCCGACTCAATATTGAATTTATTGTTCGTCCATTAGACTCTACTCTCCCTTCAATCAACACTGTAATTTAGTATACTAAAATATAATTGAACATCTCCGCTGTTCAAGTGTCGGTAAGTGATTTTCAGCCGAATTCTCATACTTCTGTCAAATAATAAAGATTTTAACGGGTTCAAATTTTCAATAACGAGAATTTTAACAATTTCTCTTTCTAAACCCGACAAAAATATCGGAGATTCTCAGTGAAGTTATGCCGAGAATCGAAAAAAATTGTGTAAAATCAGGTGAATCCAAATCATAATGTTAGCTTGTGATTAGATTATATTTTAGGACAAAAGTAGTTTCTGGTAAAGTATGTAAGTTTTGGAAATTACATCAAGAAAACCGAAGAGAAATCCATTCACTCAAAACAATCCTGTATTGATAACATCATTATTCAATACTCCGATCGGTCTCTGCATGCAAACAAAAGAAAGGAAACAGAAATGGATGAACATAAACAAGAGAATGAAGCGGTAATGCGTGCTAGACTATCAGGCAGTAAGGCAATTCTTGATACATAGAAAATTTTATCACTGCCATTATCGTCTGTTGTACAACTTCCTTTCATTTCCGTTTGCATCTCGGTTCGTTGTGTGCTATCAGAAACAGTGGCACAGCACAAATGCCTAATGCTTTGCTTCATCCGCACCGAAAATACCTTTGACACGAAAGTGAGTGTGCAAAGAACGGAAATAAGCAGGAGTTACTTAGGACTAAGCCTAACGTTTGTAACTAGGGTGAAAGAGAGTAAAATGTACCCCATAAGGTAACATGACCATGTCTCATCTACACGTAGAAAAATGACATTTTGATTTATTTTCTTCTTCAAACAATCATTTTTATTTACGTTTCGTCTTAGACTCATCAGTACATAACAGTGTATGTTAAACTGTTATTCCAGCTAGCAGTTCAATACAAACCGTTGAGCAGACGGAATGTTAATACTATTTGCCAAACACTCTTTGTTTTGCAACGATATCTTTACTGGCGAACTAACACAATGTTGATTCATTAGCTAAACATAAGCTTTAGGTCTGCTTAAGTTATGTGATCAAATGCCGCAAGGTTCTGATCTAAGCGTGTATCGGACTTCTGATTCCGAAATCGAGAGATTTTTGGCACAATAAATGAAAATAATGTCACTCTGTTTGCTCAGATATGGTTGATACGACTTGAATAAATTTAGATTCAAATAAAAGTTCCTAGTTGTTAGTTTATGGTCAAAATTTCTACACCAGTATCCGATTACCAGTTCTGGAAGCTTCGGAATGTGGGGTGAAAAGACTTTATAAAATAGGGCACATATTGATATTTTAAAACATCGCTGAATAGATTAAGGTAAACTCTAATCCTATGACCATTTTTAATTTTAACGAATTTTATCCGAACCCGACCTCCGATTCCGGTGTAACGGAGAACATGTGCTGAAAACGACGGGTGGGTAATGTCAGAGGCATAACTGGATGACGTGAATACGAATAAAACTGACAAAATTTTTCCATACTTTGGAAAATTTTTCTTTAGTCTTAGTGAACTTTATACTTATTATTACAAAAATGTTAAACAAACATAATAGAAATACTTCTGAAAGTAAAATGATGGCTACGATGACCGATGATGTTGTATAACATGTAAAAATCAAATGAATATTCATATTTTTGTATTTTCAGAGACACTTTTTTGAAAGTGTCAAAACATATTTGTTGAATTGTTGTATCTGAATCATATGGCAACGAAAAAAATTTCGAGGAATCTGTTCGGTTTTGGCTAATTGAATTTAGGAAAGTTTTTTAACAAAAATTACATAGATGTTTAGATGATCAATCGACCACAACAAGTATCATACTCAGCATGCACATCTCTCACTTTTGAACCGAATGAGCAGTACACAACTCAACAAGATTTCGATCTGTAACAAAAACAATGTGACAACCGCTATTATGTTCTGCAAGATGACATCACAAATGATCTCGTGCTGAATAAAGTTCATGTTTGACAACTGAATGAGATTTGTTTACATCTTCATTACAACGTATTCAAATAAGAATGAACAAGTTAACAAACCACTGTCAACTGTCAGAAAATCAATTATAAAAGCATTTTGGTTATACATTGAATGTCTTGAAAAGACCGTTTCAAACAACATGCACAAATATGTCTCTTTCTCATTGAAAATACTCATGGTTTATAACAATCTATAATTAGTGTCTGGTTTACTAGCGAACAAAACGTGTCGTAAGACTAAAAATATCCCTTATTTCTATGTGTCGGTATTTCTAATTGTCACGCATTCTCAATGAAAGAATCCAATCCAACAACCTCATATTCATGTTTTTGCTGTCCCATTCGTAAATGACCGCATCCAAAACAAACGAAGAGAGACGAAGTATGTTCGTCTCTCATTCAAACAAATGAGAGAGAGAGAGTAATTGCCAACGTCACTCGTTCCTATATGACAAAACGAAACCAAACTAACGTCTGCAGAGTGAAGCAGTTGAGTTTACATTCTCATTCTTTCACCGATATATTGAAAATCTGTGACATTTGGTTGTAAATATTGTTTAAAATATGATAAATCGAGATAATTACACTTCAGAGCCTCTTTGGAAACAAAAACTACTACAAATTCGAACACCAACAAGCAACCATCATTGTGAATCGTTTTCTGTCATTATCGATTCTCAGAGCTTTGGTGAAATTCTGCAGTTGATGTCGATGATTGGCTAGGGTTGACTCATGATTTTCTGTGCTTGGGATTCTCAAAATAAATTCATTTTCCTTTTTGTCACGATCCGAAGAAGAAAACCCTTCGTTTTATGCCGAGTATGCAACAATGAGGAACCCATTTTCCTACCTTTTGAATCTTTCTCATGACTAGTAATCGATCAGAATTGGTTTGGCAACTAACGCATAGCCTTTCCGATTTTTGTTTTTAACTTTGGGTATTGTCTTCGTCTAAGGATTGTTGCAATTTGACAGTTTCAACTTTGTGGTTTACCTGTGCGTTTTTTGCCTTTCGTGCTGAAGTGCTAACATGTAAATCATTAAAACAAACGTTTACAAGTGACGACTGATTCAACAAGAATTCAATTAGATTCATAAGCAATTTTTGAAAAACAAAATAAAAATTCAACCACTTCTGCAAATGCTCTGTACTTGGCATGAATTACGATTTGTTGACTTCACCAAATATTCATGACACTAACTTGCATTCGACAAAACAACAATAGTTTTTCGGAACGTGACGTTACTGCTACAAAATGACGCGATAATTTCGACGGGGGCGGGCCATTTCGCCGAGAGTCGTTTCGCCGAAAAAGTCTTTTCGCCGAGAAGGTCATTTTTATGAAAGGATTATACCGCCGAAAGGGTCATTTAGTCAGAAGAGTCATTTAGCCGGAAGGGCCATTTCGCGGAAAACGAACAAATACTGTACTCAGTTAACGGAAAATACCGCAAACAATTGCCTGGTAGATACACTAAAAAAGTTAACAAGTTTTCTTCGGAATTCTGTTCCAATTTAAGGATCGTGAATAAACCTGAAAAAATCATTCAAGTCTTTGTAGATTATCTCAGAAGTACGATTGTAGGTCAACAAAACGGGAGTGAAATAATCATTTTTCATTGTCTCTCTTTTAAATCAATTGCAATCACGATATTGAAAACAGCTGCTCATACTCGTTCGATTTGTTGGCAGATGTCATCATTTTGTTAAACCAATCAAGAGAAAGCAAAACAGTTTTATACTCTGTTTCGAATTGGCTATGATCGGCGCTAGAATTCATCAAATCCATCGAGAAAAAAAAACTAAATTGCGTTCTTTTTTTATTTTCGACCCTGCTTTGGCACTTATAATTGTTAATAACTTTGATAACTAACAGAATTTTTCGTTGTAGTACCTACCATAGCCAAATCTTACGAGTAAAATGCCGTTTGGTTCATTTTGATAAGGACAATTATAAAATCTTGGTTTCGAGAAAAAAATCGCCTGGGTACTCGAACGGCCGGATTCACCGCCTGGGCGAGCAACGTTCTCCCTTTTTTTTTACCAACTTCTAGGTCGCGCGTACCCTCGGGACTGATTTTATATTATTTTCCAGCAATTCACGGTCTAGAAGGTGACAATGCTAAAGGCCGTACAAACTTTAAGAGATTCTCCTGAGGGTGAAGGGTGATAAAATATTAAAGTAAGGTAGATAAAACAATCGTTTAAGCTGATCCACTATATTGGTTTTATTAGCTGATGACAATACAAATTAACTTGGCTATTCGGATACCGCAAATAGTTTGGAAAAAAAAAAATCTGAAAATGAACATGCATTAATTTTTCATATGAGCAATTATGAGAGAAGCATCGGTTTTCCATTAAATGGATCAAAGCAGATTTTTCTCCATTGTTTCCAATTTTCATAAATAATTGCCATGATAACTAACACACCGATGAACCGAATGTCATGAAATTTTGACAAATGACATCTTAAGAATGTCTCTAATGAACACTAGAGGTATTTTTAATCAGTGACGCCATCTGTCTGTCAGAACGGTGACTTATTGAACGACGCATTAGGACATTTAAGGAAATGGTCCCCATATATGTAGCTGCCATAAAATCACTTTCGGATTTGTACATCTGTTTGCCTTGTAGAAGACAATTTTATGCGAATTACGTGCCCTACTGTCAATGCATTTCAATTGACGGCCGATTCACGCGAATTACCCAACCACAAATGAACGCATTGTGTTCGAACCCGTACTGCGTCCAATGGCGCGTGGTCTGCCTGGAAACAAATTGAATCAAGAGCAGCCACTTGCAGTTGAGGATAAATCTCGAAAACAAACGGATTAATTATTGTCTACAGTCGGTACAGTCAGCATGCAACCAACAAACTACTGTGGCGTAGAAAGTGTACCTAGATTAATCGTATTTCGGATTAAATAACCTCTTCGGTATATCATGGAACTCGAGAAAGAAAAAGGACAACGAATGTAATTTGATTTCATTTCCTTTTGGTAGTGATGCAAAATATGCTGGTGTCGTGTACCAATGAAAGAGCTGTCGAGAATTGCACCGACTGAGTAATCATGCATAGGGATTAAGTTTTATAGATTTTCAGCTGCTTTACATTAAGTTTTTCCATATGTTTTATTTAAATTAAACATCCTGGCATCTTAGACTGGGCACTTCTACTAGGAAAGACACAGCCAGGTCTGATCCACTGAAAATTTTCGCTGCAGTATAATTAAAATCTCGTTCTAACGCACCGCAGCACGTATCAAGTCTAGTTACATCCATTATTCTGCAGTAAAAGAAGACAGAACATGTGCTATCGAGCTGTTGCATTGCTGCTGGCCGTAGGAGTTGGCGGATTGCCAGACTGGGAACGGAGACGGAGTTCTCACGTTGGCCGTGTAGGTCGGTATCCTATCCGCACCATATCAGGGGAGAAAACAATACTTTTTATGAGCCTTCAAGATCTTGATAGCAGTTCTACCGAGCACTAGCCACTCCCACTACAAGTTGATTTAGTTCGCCACTTTAGTGCGGAAGCGATGTACGAGCGATTGGCGTAATCTGTGATTTTGCCTTCTTTCTTGGAATGTGCGCTCGTAAAAGGGTACGGTTTGCACAGTTAAGAAGCCGTTACCGTCAGCTTGCACAAGGACATGCATACTAATTTGTGGTTTTAATGCTCGGATTACTGGCCGCAACCGTACGCATACGTACCGTGTGTCAACCGCTCTAGGCTAGGTATTTCAGTAGGTATTTATTATCCAGTTTGGCGTAAACTAGCATATCGCTTTTTGCGTCGTTGTTCGTGGTGAATGATGACTTACAAGTACACTGGATGACTTACACCGAACTGATTCCGATTTGGAAATCAATCTATCCGTGTGCTCAGCCACATCGGAAATAACTGAAGCGAAACGATCGATAGTCACTATTTTCATACCCACTGTCCCGTATGCAAAGCATATTTCTTTCGAACCGCAAAACGGTGAAGCCATGCCGTTATTGCATAGCGATAAATCATGCAACAATGTCCACCGTTTCGATTATCTCGCGAGAATGTTAAACACTCACCATTAATTAAAACCTATTTTTTTCTCCTTCTCCATTTCAGCAAGTGATTTGGAAGCCAATGATATGTACCAGGACCTGATAGTGCAGAGTGGAGCCCCCGAGATTTTGGCATACAAACCGGAGGTGGAGTTGGAAGCTGGTTCGCAGTATGAGATGACTTGCAAATCTGCGGAACCTATCCGGTGGCACATCCGACGCACCGAAGACGAGGTATTTCATGGTGAATGTTTCTTCAATGTTTTGATCATGTCATCTTCTTATCATCAAACAGTACATCGAAGCTCCTGAACTCATCACGATAACGCAAGTGGAGACACATGACGAGAAGAAACCACACGGTAGTCGTGTCAGTATCACAACGGCATCGGCAGAAGTCGTGGGTCGGTATTACTGCGTGTTTGAGTCAGCGGAGAATGAAAACCAAGATCTGGATGAACTTGAGGAACAGTTCAAAGCTACCAGTGCGTACATCTTCGTCAAGGACCCCGACAACCCACTGGTACCGGTCAATCCGGTTGTGTATGCCAGACAGTACGAGGATGTCGTTATCCCTTGCAAACCGTCGTCCAAGGATATTCACGTTGAACTAGTTAAAGACGAACAAGAGGTAAATGTCGTTGAAAAATGTCGACTGCTTCAACCTCCAAATTTCTTCCAGCATTCTATCTTTTTTATCTCAGTCCACGTTTCTTCTGCTTCTCATTTCTGTCCGCTGATGCTCTCTCTTACTCTTCTTCTAGTACAACGAAACCTGTCGAAACGCACACTTTGACCCGGCCCAGGGCTTCTTGTTGCGCAATGAAACTATCGAGCTCAAATGGCTCACCTATCACTGCTACCACCGGGAGCTGGAGCTAAGCCAGCCGTTCTTTCTTAATTTGCAATGTATGTGGTCCAAAACACAGAAAATTTTCCTTCTTGTTCAAATCTTCCCCACCCAAACCACCATTTGTAACCAACCGCCGAATCTAATCTTATAAATACAAACAGCCACTTATGTATCGTCGGGTTAGTAGACTTCATCCCCAGAGTGGTGTGGACCGGTCCTTGAGCCCACCAAACAGCCTGACTTGTAGAACAATTACACCCGTCAATAATCTGTGAATAATGCCTAGAACAGTTCGACTTTTCGGAACTGTGCTACCAAGCTAGCCATCCCCTGACTAGCGAACTGACCAGAGATCAACTAACTCTGTACAAATGGGTAGCTAAATTGCGTATCTAAGCGTAGTGTAAATAAATTGTACGTCACTTCGTCGTCAGGTAACTGAACTGCAAACCTAGTGATTAATTAATTGATTTTGTGATTAAAATATAATGAATATTTCAGTATGGTTTTATTGATTAATCCAGGTGTGAAGATTCGTTTATGTTATAAATTTCAATTTAAGTTTTCCATACCTAACCTGAAAGGGTTTTATGCTTCAGATAGCATGCTCGAGTCCCGACCTGGGAAAATTCTTTGTGACAGTAGGATGTTTGCTATGAGAATCGGCTGCAAATTTGGATGTAAAAAGAAGAAGATATATTTTCGCATCCAAATCGAAAGTCATCATATCACCAGTGTAAACCAGTGCACAGTGGTCCGAAACGGGAAACTAGCGTTCTTACAATTAAATATTAGTTTTTTAAAGTTGGTGTGTTGTAATGAACTGGCGCATCATTTGATGTAAGCGGTCATTAGGTTGGTCCAAATTTGGATTGAAATCTGGAATCCAACCCTTTTATTGGAATTTAAAAATTATTGCACTTAGCAGAAAAACTGTAGGAAATTTTTATTTTGAGCAACTTTGTTGAAAAAGCAACTTTCCTAGCTCTTCGTTTGATTGACTTACATCAATTTTTTTATGTTGTCGCACTCTGGTGATCTGTAGGGACCAATTTGTAAACTACAGTTAGGAAATGTGTCCCGACTAGCTTCAGTGGATCAGCAGTTAGCTAAATCTACCCAAAACTTGATGAGTGAAAGAATGCACGGAAAGAAATCTGTTACTACTGTCATGATTAGAAAATCATGAAACCAATCATTTTAACTTCTCATGAAACCATGAACAAAAAGTCTTTTCTCATGAAAATTAATCATGGTCCGAAAATGCGTTACTTGAGGAATGTATTTCTTTTAAAGCTCGTAACTCCAATTTTCTATCCGGATATCACTTTGAACCCTCTGCCTCAAGTGATGTGATAGATTGTTTCATAGATTAATGGTACGACAAAAAGCAGATATTGAAAAGCAAGAACTACTGAAAATTTTTACTTGATCCTGAGGCATATTCATTTTATAATTGTGTTAGTTTACCCACCGGCTGACAGAGAATTGACAACATAAAGATAATGAACCGAAAATTGACATCATAAGTTTTACATTTTTATGAATATATCTGAATGTATTCTTACATATTCGATGTGGCTGTTGTTGTTAAAATAATATTTCAAGAGATAGCGTAGACCGAAAAATAAATTCGACTGTAAATTAGGAGCACCATCTAACGAAAATGAGATTTTTTTTGTTCAACCAGTTTGATTAATTTGTTTCATAGATATAAGAACACAAGCTGTATTGATTCACCTAAATACTTCAAATAAGACGATATTGCAAACGAAGTTTTGAAAACAAAAAAGGAAAAATCGATCCGCGGCAATAATTCGACATAGAGTATCTTTTTAAGATGTTTGATTCACACGTTTGTTTATGTGTTTCAAATTCTGACAAAAAATCAAAACTGGAGCAAAGAACGCAAGTAAACACGTTATTTTAGGTGTCGTGGTTGTTTGAAAACATATTTAGATTATTGATGCTTCAGATTAAAAGAAATTCGTTGTGCTTTTCACTGTTTTGCTATTCAAATGTACATTATTTGAGACATTAGTTGAAATCGTATAAACAATACGCCACACACTTTCACACCATTCCATTTAATTCATATTTGAAATCTTCATATTTTAAAACATAACGCCTGAATTTATGTTGCAAAGATTACCATCGTAGCAGAAAGACGCCTGAAGTTATACCCAACAACGTCAAATGCGTTACGTCAAATTTCAACGGAATCAGTCCAAATGGATCGAGTACTTTTAATCATGGTGTATTATCAAAACATGAAAATATACTATTTTCCCCAATTCATGATTCGTTTGCTCATTCCTTAAATCGGAATTTTGCCCGTGTGAGTTTTTCAAGACGAGGTTCCATTATTGGTAACGGAAACTTTAATTCTTGTCCGCAGTTTCAAATTTCTTGAAAACCAATAATTTTCTGGCAAGAATATTTTCGTATCTGTTGGATCCCTTCCGAACTTCTTTTTCCTGAACAGTTGTTCTAAGTGTGATCCTTTGGACGGCGCAAGTAATGCAATTGAGTTTTATGGCAAAGTCGATCTGGGTTTCCTCTGCCTTCGTAAATTAAATCGATATCAGAAAAATACCAGTATTTTCTAATTCAACCTATTTTTATAACTAGATATATAAAAACGGCAAGACATCTATTATTGTTGAAAAAACAAAAATTTGTTCATCCAATAATGTTTTTACTCGCAATTTTTTGCATATTCAAGAGAATATCGTTTGTGACCTACAAAGCTATAATCATTTATTGATTAGGGAAAAAATGCATAACAAAACCAATGTGAAAAATTCGTGTTACTTTCAGAAACAGCGAAATTATTTTGCGAAACTACGAGAACTTTTCGCAAGGTTTTTCTAAAATGGACAGAAATGTATTATTTAATTTTTGGTGATATTCTTAAACCTCGTGGGAAATTTAAAAAAATGTTCGAGGACGGTTATAGTGTGATGGGATAGTCAGTGCCTGTCACGCAGTCCACCTGGGTTCCATCCTCAACCCTGCACATATGGCCAAAAAGCTTTCTTGGCCCGAAGAGATGAGTGATCATAAGGTTAAAACATCTATAATTGGAAGTGCAATAGAAGTAACTGAAATATCCCAGAATTTAATATATTATTGAAATCTATGAAACTACACTGGAATCGATCGATACAATTAATCATTGATACAAGTAAAATACTTCGATACTCATTAAAACTTCAACCGTTTAACATTATTGTTGGACCAAGAAGAGAGTTACTGAGTGTACTATTCACTACTTTATTCATAACATCATAAATCGTAGTTACGATTTTTTAGATGATTTAGTAGTGATAACGGCAATGGAATTTGTTTCGAGTACGTAACTGGTAAGATCGAATTTGTGAACCTACAAAATCATCCTCAACTTCTTTCGCTCGGAAAAAAGTCTAGCCGAATATTAGAAAACAATTAAGGACTAGCAGTAAAGAAATAATATTCAAAGCAGGGGTGGAAATGAGCAAATTCACAGTCAATAGAAATTATCAGTATTACAATAAATTTTGAAACGAATGATTTTTAATAATATAAATTTTGGTTTTACTTAAAATTTAAAAATGTCTTCATCGTAGGTAGTATCACAACAACATTTCAACAAAGTTAGGATCGTTTTAATGCTACTCTGTGTTCATAAAAGTTCAAATGGCTGTCACTTACGGTTTCGGTGATATGATGGTATAAGTGAAGTGAACCTTAAAACTGATTACCGCTCAATTTTTTTTCGGATATGGATTAATCGATATCAATAATTTTATGCTCGTTGGGTGAGCTTATTTCGTCGGTCGCATCGAAATTCCATGCTTCGTGGTGTATTTGAAATTTATTAGGTAATACCGTCGAGGGGAAGTAATATCATAAAAAACAGATAATAATATTAATTAACATGCTGCAATGAATAATAATTATAATGATAAGAAAAATCCAACCACAAAACGTTCCATGCAACTGAATAATATTACCCTATTTAGCTTGAATATCCTATACAGAAGTAACAGGAGTGCAGGATTTTGCTTCGCCAATTCAAACGTTGCGCCAAATAATGCGCTCCTGTTACTTCTAAAAATCAAATTCATGTCAAATAGCGTTTTATTGGGTTTAATCTAAATAGTACTTGAACATTATCATCAGCATCAACCAGCTGGGAGTAAAACAAAGTCTTTTGCCGCTATCACTATTTGGTGTGGTATCTTTTTTACTAATTTTGCATTGCGTCAATTTATCAATGTGATTGCGAACCAAACTGATTATTTTCATTAAACCTACATCTAGCATTAATTTCCCTGGCGAAATTAAACACGGTTTGTATCAAACGAGAACATATGTGGAAACTTCGTAAACGTGCCGTAATCAAACCGGTATTTTTCCCAACTCTGGTGATAAGGACTGTCAAAGGAGCATTCCTGAAAGTTACAAACTGAGCCTCATGCATAAAAAATAACAAAAATCATTGATGCACATGCTACTTTAATATTCCTTATAACCCATCACTGAACTTTCCAAAGATACAAAATTGCAAATTTCTACGATTTTAAAAGTCTCATTGACACGCTAGTTAAAAATTCCTGTAGGATTACTGTCGTCACTAATTTTCACACCCTTCAACGATTTTAGACGTAAATCAATCGGCACTCATGTCTGATCTTGTTCATATGTGAATTTCTTCTACAATGCTCGTGAATTAATCTTACAGGAATCAGTGTTAATAGTAGCTCAAAATCACTACCGACTTTGTATGATGGAAGATCAATATTGATTTTGATCGATGTGATTCAAAAATCACTGATCAACTGATCTTAACAAGATCAGATCATTAGTGATCTTTATTGGAAAAGATCACAAGCGATCATCTTCACTAGTAATTACGATTTGATGATATTTTGATCTTGATTTTTCCAGCCCTTATTCAAGAGTGTCTTCGAAGTTAACAGTTTCACTGCCTGTAAAATTCAAGAATTCAACTGCACGATCTTCTACATATGGGTTTTGCTTTATAATTAAATGCTAAAATTTGACAAAATTATGCCTAAACTATTCGTAGATTCACAACGAAAGATTCTATCAAATGAGCATAAAAATTAAACTCGCAATATTTTTTGATAATATTCCTGATTCTGTTTCCACAATTTAGAAAATAATTTCAATTTTAGTTTTGTTGCCCAGCTTTTAAATTCACTGTGTTCGGTTTTTTGATTCACAATCGGAAATCTTGATTCACATTTTCGTGCGCAAAATGGGCCTATTTCCACCTCTGATTCTAAGGGTGCTTCCAAAATAGATTAATTAATCTAAATTGTGTTTTGACGTAGGACTACGCCTTTCTTTTCTTCTAAGGCACAACCCTCCCAATAACTAGGGGAACGTGCCACTTGATCCAATTAGTTCTGATTCCTGATGCTCATCTGGGTGCATTTTCAAAATTTCACAACACGAAAGTGTAACGAAATTATTCCAGATTTCTTATTACCTTTTTCCCTGTTTGAGTATTTTCTCTAATTCTTTCACGAAACGAATGGGAGAAGGTGTAAGATTATTATTAATACCGCGTTTATTACGTAAACATTGTTTAAATAGTGAAAAAATGGCCCAACCACGAAACATAAAAATCGACCGAATCTTTAAATAGACCCCGTTGCACGTTTGCTAGCTTCAGTCTATGATAATCCATCAAGGCATATCTACTACTGGACGTTCGCAGTGTGAGTTTCGCTTCAAACAAGACCGATTGCGTCATCCAGCTGCTGGTCGTTTGCATGGGTGAAAAAGAAAACGAAAAGTGAACAACGATGGGGAACATCAACAAAAGCAGTCGTTCTAATGGCTTGAAATGTTATCTAAAAAACTACACTGAAGTCTTTTTTCAGCGGTTTTTTACGCAGTTTTTATGCGGATTTCCGAAATTACGCGGTTTTAAACACAGATTTCCCAAGTTACGCAGTTTCCTTGTTTTGTCTTAGAAACGCATAAAACGTTTTATCTTATAAATGCAAGATCTGGTGCTATCCCAATTTTTTTTTGTAAGTCAACTCTCTGACTGTCATTTTCGTTTTTTTTTTCAAAAAAAATCTTTTAGGTTACACCAGATCTCGACATTTCATGCGATTCAAAGACATTTGGCATCAACAAAACATTTTCGCTTTTGGAAATCGCAAAATTTTTCTCAAAGTCCCAAAATCGATTCTTCAGTTTTTCTAGACTACACCAGATGTCAACGTTTCATGAATTTCTAAGATATCTGGCATAAAAAAAGTTTTCTTTAGATTTACGTTTTTTTTGCGCGGATTCCTGAAGCTACGCGGTTTTTGTACGAGAATTTCCAAAGTTACGCGATTTTTTTTTGCGCGGTCTTTTCACGCGGTACGTATCCCTAGCGTACTACGATTACTTCTTTGCAAATCAAAGGTAAAAATCATCAGTTTAGAGCAAATCTAGAATAATTTGATTAGTTTTGTGCACTTTTCGCTGTGTGGAATTTGCACCAAACGAGTCCTTATCTACTCGTGCACTGAAAAAATCGTTTTTGAAAATTTAAAGTCGGCTTGCAAAAAAAAAAAACCATTTTTGATTTGGATAAAATTTTGTTACAAGATAGGTAATTATGTCCCCTACATACAGTCGAAAAGTACGGTCCTTTTAAGGAAGAAAAGTTATTTGAAAAAAAAACTTTTCCTTGTCCAAACTGATTTTTTCAGGTATAATTTTATCGAAAACTAAACCAATGAAAGTCATAATCATCTCAGAATTCAATAAAACTTAGTTTGTTAGAAGATATTGTCTAATATAGCAACTATAATATAGATAATCAAGACTTCCATTGAAAAGAGTTTATGTTATTGAACAAATATTGCATTATTATTTTCTTTATTTTTTTGTTTAGTTCTGAGGAAAGATCGGCGAAAGAAATAACCACCACCGTTTTTTCATTGTTTCTATACATGGAAAATATGTTTGGTTTATCTTCTGAATTAGAATACCTTTGCGCCTGTACTTTGCCACCAGGAATAGGAGCAAAACTGTGGAATTTCTGAGTGCCAGATATTGTTTTGGCGTTATTCTACAGTTCTTCGGAGATTTTGTTGTACTGTTGTACTCTTTTTGCCATTCATTTGAGAGTACCACCAATAGCATCACAGCAAGGCTTGCAAATTGAAGCAACGAATGTTAACAAAATAGTTTCTTCCTCTGTGCTATTCAAACACATTTGTATGTCGGGTTGCTTCGTTCGTTCATTAGTTCATGAATATGTGCGCCAGCTGATGACTATGCTTCATGAGGTTAGCATTTGATGAATAGCTCTCATGTTGAAGATGCCTATGCCAAACCTAGAATCATTACTTTTAGTTCTGATGAATATAAATTTAAAGAACATTGCTCTTATTGGTAACAAGAAGTGTGTAAACTCCCATGAAACAAATTGATCGTTTTGAAAATGGGTTCAAATGCAACATTTACGACCTAATCTCGTATATAAGAGTGTATTTCTTAAGTGTTGCTAAGAGAGCGTAAGTACCTCGCTTTGTCTTAGCTGCTTTAGTTTAAATTAATTACCAGCAACGACCACTTGCTCATTTGAAAGTTTATATTCAAGTTTGTTATGAATATATACCAAATTCGTTACTGATACTTTTTGCATGTATCAGGCAACCAGCAGTTGAGGAATTGCATTCTGAGATGATTATGACTTTCATTGGTTTAGTTTCCGATAAAATTACACTGAATAAAAAGATCAGTTTGGACTCGGAAAAGTTGTTGTCAAATAACTTTTTTTTCCTTAAAAGTGTCCAACTTGAATTTTTGACTGTAGGTAGGGAACATAATCACCTATCTTGTAACAAAATTTTATCCAAATAAAAATGTTTTTTTTTTTAAATCGACTTTAAGTTTTTTTTTCAGTGTAGCAAGTTTCAGAGTGCTGCTAAAATTTGTTCGAATTAGCGTGAAATTCATCTATTGAAATATATAAGCGATTGTACGACTTGTGTTACGATTATATTTATGTAATGATCTCTTCCGGGTCAAGGCTCAAACTTAAAAATGTACAGAATCTTTCGAAATCGAATCCTATTCAGGACTACAAAATGTTAAGCAGTCGAACGATTTCAAATCAGTTTATATCTATACACATCTTGAATGCAGTCCTACGTCAATATCGCTGCTATTACTCTGACATTACCTACTTCAAGTTTTTTTTTCAATGTTCGGACTGTTAAGGAAAAATTTATATATTCAAAACGGAATATGGTAACTCTAGCCAGAAATTGGTGTGGTTTCACTGTACAAGTATATTTGTGACTTTTTTGCACACAAGTGTACTTTAAAAAAAATAAATATTCTATGGTATTCCATGAATAACTGAACGAATCTTCACGTAGAACAAAGTAGGAGTAAGACTAAGCTTTGGCGTTGTAAATACTGTATAAAATCGTAAATAATATCAACAACTATGTACGGCCACATTTGCACAAAACTCACTTCACTTCCGCAGGTTCTCTCTGTCGCTCGACACTTCACGGGCAACTATACTATCTCGCTCTTCTACACACTGAATATCAAACAGTAAACTTTGATCACTAAATTATCCTACCTGGGTTAGAGTACTCTAATCGTTGTAATTACCACCCTCTAATATAGATGCAAATCGACAACTTCAAGTATACTGAAACCGTTGGCTTTGTGCTAACCCCGTACCGACTGGACGAAAGCGGCCTGTACCTGTGTCGGCCCAAGGAGGACCCGGACAAACCGATACACTTCCAGCTGGATGTGATGGAATCCTGTGAGTTAAACGATACTAACCACTGCAAACCGGGAAACGTGCGTCATCCTAACCGGCTATTGCTACTGTCACCGAGCGACTCTTCGTTACGGAATGAGACCACCGAAGATCTCGGTTATTCTTCTGTTGCGCTAGCACCACTAGGTTTTCTTCTCTCGGACAATACTAACCCACAAATATTTCGCACGCCTAGAACTATTAGTGACTTTCCGCTGGACAGCGAACCCGACTACAGCACGACCGCGGTGTCCACCAGCGCCTTCCAGTTCTACTACGACCGCAACGAGCGCGATGATGCACTCGTTACAACAACAAAAACAACAACAACAACAACCGCCCGTGACAGTAGCAATAGCAGTAGTACTAGTCATAGTTCTGGTGTTGGATCCATAATGCTTAGCACAGGAAATGTCACTGGTTACGGTTCGCATTCGCTGGACCCATCTGCCTCGCCATCACTTCGTCCGTTTCGGTTCCACAGCTGTAACTATCTCTCTATCAATCTGATTCTTCTCTACCTCTCACTACGTTACGTTACGTTACGTTCTGCTTCTTCTGCCGTCGTATCAGTTTGGCTCGGAAGCCGCATGCTTTCCTTAGATCACTATACACATTTAATCTGGTAACAGCATGACAGCTAGTATCTTTCCTGTATCAATCGAGAAAATGTTTCAATGACAGCAATGTGGTGGGACTGGGAATGCGGACACGTTTGCTTAACTCATTATAGTCGATAGATCGAAGCTAGATTCATCGGGGAAAGCAAAGGTCCTGAGGACGATGTACTCCTGAAAATACCACGATTTCGTCAATAATCAATAATATTTCTTTTCTTCCACCAATCGAACCCGAAATAAAACACAAATCCAAAACATCTAACCCGCGCGATACCTCGCCTCACCCACCTCGCCTGGTCTTGCAGATGAGTACGAACAAGGTATGCGGTTTTTCAACAAATCAATAATCAATGGCTCATGGCAAAATTAAAAACCAAAATCCTGCAAGCAGCAAATAAAAAAATAAAATTTCGCGCGCTAGCCTCACTACCCATAATACCACTCGTGATGTTTTCTGTACTTTTACCCTGGATGGAAACTAACCCCCAATGGTGTGTTCATTGGCACCAGCCGACGACAGCTGGGCGCGAAATTAAACTTCCGATTAGAACCTACGATTAGAACCTTCATTGTCGCCTTTGCCGATTAGTAAACACAAAATAACAAACTGCTCTCTACCTACTAAAGTAAGCCACCTTACTCTTTGCTCTGCTCACGTGTAATATTAACATTTCTAGACAAATCAAAGGATTCTCGGGACGTTCACTAACCGAAGGTTTTTATGTGTCGAGTTTAGTTGTTTCAATCTAAATGCCTCATCGCTCCGAGTGTTAGGCACATACAGCGTACGTAGTTCCAGTGAACTGATTCCATTTCCGGCAACTAACTCGCGGTTTTCATTTCTCCTATTGGATTTTAGTAAAAAATAGCTTCTAGCCGTCGATAACATAGATTGGTATTGTAAAATGTACTTCTTCGTCGATTAATACCGCACTCTTTGTTGCTGTGATACACTAATACTAGGTTAAATGGTGTAATTTTATGTGGTTTTCATAACAGATTATCGGAAAACAATTTTTTTTAGCTGTAAACATTTAAATAAGAACAGAGTTCGTAAGCTGGTGACAACATTGCATTGATTCGTTAGGTTCGATATCCTTCAAATCATCAAATGCTCCGAATGTTAGGTGCACTATTCTTCCATCTTCATTCCTTAACTGCCCCGCCGCTTCGTCGAAATTGTCCAGTTTTGATTGGTCGAAGCTTCAGTGGCAACTGACCAAATCGTGCCAAAAGATTACTTTGCCCCTATACTGCTGATACACGTTTTTCAGGTATTCTTCGATGAAAACTTGGGATGTCATCATCGAAGTTTTCAGGTCACAACTTCAAATCGCTTGTTAAACCATGATCTTCTCCGCGAACTTATCGACATGCACGAGCCTATATCTTTACGGCACATCCTCGCGTCCTATCGACCATGTATGTTTTGACCGGGAAGCAGCTGAAAATTTAGTTTGTTTCTAGTACACTCAAAAAAATCCATACGGTAATCTTATGTAAAAAATTACATAGATTCCAAAAATGGCTTTGTCATCGGAGTATGTGATGTACTTAACAACCATCGGATCATGATTGAATATTAAATGGACCGTATGTCATAATCATTACTGTTGTCACATATTTTTATGTGTCACGTAGTTATTTGAATTCATTATGTCAACCAGATGTTCATTTTGTACTCGGATGCGAACGCAACATGGCATCTGTTGAAAACTCAAGAACAAACTACATATCCATTTTTGATCCTTCTACAGTATTTATCACAGTGATTTTAAGGTAAATAATTGCGCTTTAGTTTAATCAACAGTTATGAAGTCTAGATGATTTCTATTGTACTTTCAGATCTAATATTAGTACCTAGCAGAAGTACCCGATCAGATGGTAGTAACAAAACTATAACAACTGGAGTAATTTATTTCAGATATATTTTGTTACAAATTTTGAAATATTTTCGGCTGGTAAGCGATGAAAATAACAAAAATCCTAACAAAAAAGACTCTAGCGGGAACAAAATCGTAACAGATTTTGGAACGTTTGTATCACTATTATTATTGAATTTGATGCAACTACAGAAGTCCGAAAGCAGAAATTTATAACAATAGTTGTAAAAAATTAGATGGCAAATTGGACACACAAAAACTATATCACAGCTAACTTTTAATACCGTTTCAATCCAAAATTGTTGAATAATTTTTTTTATTAAATGAATAATTTTTTTTAGTGATCTGATTTCTTCTTTCAGTTTTTTGAAATGCTGATGATTATATTTCGATATAAAGCAACGGAAGAACTCATTTTTTCAACTAATGAGCTTTATTATGAATCCTGCAAATGAAAATAAAACACCATAACTGATTTTGTTATTATATTGTTACTATAAGTTTTAACTTTCAACTGTTTTCATTTGTTAAATATCTCAAAACAACACAAATTGTTTTTTTTTCATAAGATATATTTATTAAGGCACAATGCGTTAGATCAATGATGCCAAAGCCTTTTTTTATTAATAAGGATTGTGTAGGTGCTGGCCTCTAATGTTTTACTGGTGACGTTGCTACTCAATGGTAGTGGCCGTATGCTTGTTCGTATGGGTCCACGGAAGACACCCCCGAGTCAAAGACCCGGCCGGTGGCCCCCGTGCTAGTTATCGACAAGAGTGGTCCTCCGTTCTTGGAATCAGCCAGGTGACGTGAGAATGTATCTAAAATTGCCGCATCCTTTTGTGGGACAGCGGAAAACACCCCCAGGCTGCGAAGACCCGGCGGGTGGCCCGCATGTTAGTCATCGACTGGAGCGGCTTTCCGTGGGCGATGATGGTGATGTTGCCAAATAGTATGAAGAAAAAAAAATAGAGAAGTAATTGTTGAGAAAAACGGATTGTTAAAGGGGGGTATGGAAACGAAATATCAATCACATTAATCTTCTAAGGAAACTTTACATCGAAAATTGATTTAATTGAATTAATTAGTTTGATACAAGATTCAATATAGAACATAGTAACAATTACATGAAAATAATGTGACTAATACGTAAAACTCTGGTAAAAAGTAAGTTCAGATGAAAGTAATTTTACAGTACAATTTGAATGAACTTCGTGTTAATTTCACAAAATTATTCTATAGAATCTACGAAAACAGTCACGTAGGGACGACGTGATACAAATGTAGACTAAGAGTTCATGAGTTCATTCTGTGCCACCTATACTTCACATAAGTATTACAAGAACAGTTATATGGATAAAAATCACATACGTTTTCGCGTAGCATTGAAGTGAGAATTTTTCTGAGTGTATGTTTCGTAATCGATTAAAGTGTAGCCCCTGTGCCCCACGATCGTACAAGAGCCTTACTCGCTTTTCCACCACGAATCTCTGCTTCATGTGCCGGTTCGGACGTTTTCTGGATCTGTACGACTTATATTCTTCCATGGCAAGGATGTTCCGCTCCGTTTGAAAGTTAGCGTGGTACCTTCTGACCACATTTCGGATCGATAGGCCGGGGTTGACTTTAAAGCAGCTTTTACGCTTTAACTTTGCTGTTCAGCTGACGATCTTTGGTGTCAGGTTTTTTTGTAGGCCCGTGGATTTATACAGCGTAGTGTAGTCATAAATGATTTATTTTTTATGTAAAATCTAGAATGGTAAATGCGAATAAAAAATTGGAAAATTTTTAATATTTTTTCCACATGGCTACACCCTTTGACTTTCAACATGGCATGCCATTTTTCATAGTTTCGATAGTCCGGAGGTTGTTCATCGACCCCAATTCTGTTTGTACGCATTCGGATCGATTACCCGTTTTATAAAATCTACAATCATCAGGCAGTCACTTCGGTGTCATCTTTAAACAGGCTATCTATATTTTTTATACTGTTTAATTGTCTGCTCTTACGTGTGGTCACTGCTAGCATTCAATATCTAACACGTGGGCTGAAAAGTCCCGGACCTGACAAAGAGAACACGATTTTGATTAACTTCAAACATCAAAGTAATCTCCATCAAGAGCAACACAATCTCAATTAAGAGTGCCGCTCTTACATTTCAAAATATGCCAAAATGGGACCTTGGGCAATCAAATCATGTATGTATGAAATCACTTTCAAACAATAAATTATATTGACCATTCTATCGATTCCAATGAATCGCAATTTTTTTTGTGTATTTGCCTTTCTCATATAGAAACGCTATACAATCGCTGTGAAAACCGACTTTACAACCGAGTTCGTCGAGATCACAAAATGTCTGTGTGTGTATGTATATGTGTATGTGACAAATAATACCACTCAATTTTCTCAGAATTGGCTAAACTGATTTTTACAAACTTAGATTCAAATGAAAGGTCTTAAGATTCCATACAAAGTTCCGGAGTGTCATTTGATTTCGATCTCCGGTTTCGGAATTACAAGGAAATATGTGCAAATTTATTAAAAAAATCGCACTCAATTTTCTCGAACATTTCTCAACCGATTCTCACAAATTAAGAAGCATATGAAAGGTTTCAAAATTCTATAAAAAGTCCCTGAAAAGTTGATCCAGATCCGACTTTCGGTTCCGGTATTACAGTACGATTAGTGATAATTTTCAATTTCATGAGTATTTTTTCACAAGCGATGGCGAAATGAGATGCACATTTTTATAAAACTTACTGCTAAATTCATTTAGTTGGCAGATCTTGTTAGTTAGTGAATATATAAAACTACTTTGGGACTACTAGTCTCCGGTTTCCACTTCCGAAAGCACCGATAATGGTAAAGACGATCTCCAAAAATGGAATTCCTTTCGATTTCTTAGCAACGGTTATACAGGTTCTCACGAATCATGATTTAAAGTAAAGTTCTTATTGTTTTGAAGAATACTGCGCAATTTCATCCAGATCCGACGTTCGGTTCCGAAATTATAGGGCGATGAGTGTCAAAACATTCAAATCGTCATTCTAAATGACGATGCAAAACTGGTACGTGTGGCTTTGCTCCGTTCGCAGTGTACTTTGTTCAATTGCGTATAGCGTGAAGGGTTGCCACATTGAAATTTATATTTTTTAAGTGAAAAAAATGTAAATTTCTAAATCTTTTATTTAATTCATACCTACTTGTTAAGGTTATTACGAAATCATGATAACGATGCTTTTCTATAAGAGTACACTTATTGCCTTTCTCATACAGAAAGTTTATGCAATCACTTGAAAAATTGACTAGTGAAAATTGGCGCAGAGGGCTAAGTGTTCTATATCATTCGACACAGTTCATCGAGCTGAGCAATGTAGATTTCTGTGCGTGTGAGTATGTGTCAGGTATTGTCATTCATAAAATAAAAAATCTCGTAGTCCCACAGGTTGCTATTGAGCTTCACACCGTCATTAAGAGCACCCAAGGATGGCTTTTATCGTATCAAAGAACGCTCACTGGCAACTCTTCACACGATTGAATCAGTGCCATCAAAGAGAGACGGATATCATCGCAACAACAAAAACCCGGCATGGCTCATTTTACATAGAATAGACACCAATGCGAGAGCGAATTTCTTTCGATGACATTTCTGAGAATCAAAGGTCAGCACGCTGCTGTGGGAATCCTCTCTGAAGCAACAAACGGTCGCTTATTCTCGTTTCGCGATCCGATTCTATACAGGCAGTTGATAATTGCGATAGGATCATTTTACTATTGCCGCTTATTCTAACTATGTGTATATAACCTTTGTATAAGTTGTGTGGGTTTGAAACATTGCAACCTAGTATGAGAATCATCAAGTTGAATCATCGAATCGATTTTCTGCGATAATTGTCAATTTGCGATTCGCTGTTGGAAAATACCATACAGCAACGATCATTATCAGACTGTAAATTTTTTTTAAGGGCGTGAAATACTCAGAGTATGAAGTAGAGCGTAGAAATGTAGCAAAATTCTCTCACGGTTCATGCATTGAGAACTCGAGTTCTTGTAGCATCTTCTACCGGATTGAAAATGTTGTATACAATATAGATAGCAATATAGCAGCTTCTGTCAAACTTTCGGCAATCACCAACACTGAGAGCACCGATGCAAAAAGTTAAATTCTTCTACATTTGGCTTAAAATTGATTCAATTAGTTGGTTATATTAGTTACTTACTGAACGAAACGCCTTCGGCTATACTGATCCCAAGTTCCCGGTTCCAGAAGAACCGGAGATAGTGGTCAAAAAGTTTAAAACGAGTTTAAAACTCACTCAATTTTCTCTGAGATGATTTGATCGATTTCCACAAGCAGGCTCAAACAAAAGTTCCTATAATCATTTAGTGCGACGATACAAATTAAAGAAAAGTTATTATTAACATAACGTATTGACATAACTATTTACAAATTGAAAAGATTATGTTAGTTTATACCCAAAGAAAGTTTCTTATTTTATTCAAGATTGGAGAAAAAATTCTTCACAGAATCTTCTAGTCATATTTTTGAAAATATAAATAATATCCATCATTACCCCACTAGGTGAATTTAAAAAGTTTTTTTTTTAGAAAATCAAATCCTTTACCTCTTACAAAATCACCCTTTATTTGCTATACCACTCCAAACTTACTTTTGTCGTTGTGTAAAATCCATATTTGGTTTTTTTATATTTTTTTTTCTCTGTGTGTAATACTGAGCTGATTGGAGCTGTCATCAAGACAATTCCACTTTGTAGCCGTGCGACACGTGGACATCGAACGTGAGCATAACGGAACGCCTATTGGAAGTTGGCAATAATAGAATTATCTAGCTAGTTAATACATGAAACAATCTTGTTATTTTATTGTTGAGAATTTTTTTTTTCTACTTGCATCGCAACCGTACATGCGAGTCTTCTTTTACATATAAGTATACGAATTCTGCTTATCGGATTTGTGTTAAACATGACATAGTCGGACAGATCAAACCTGTTCGATTGCTAGGCGACCGAGTTGAAGTCGTGTAAACAAATTGTAGTAATTTCTCTGTTCGCACGCATAGCTTTGTGTACTTAAGTGTAGATACGTTTCAGAATGCCCGATAACAATTACGTAGATACGTCAATGAATGGCCGTTTGTAACATGGACCGGTAATAGTACACAGTCACACTGCGATGAACAATTTTAGAAACAACTCACTCAACTAACTGTAGCTTCCATTTTTCAAGAACAACTTTCTCTACACAACAAAAAAGAAACGAATTGTAACGATCTCAATGTGATTATTAATCGATGTAAAAAAATTAGGCGTACTGAGCATCAAATGCGATAATTTTTTGTTTTCAAGAAATAATGCAGATAAATAACACATTATTACATCGAAACAACTAATTGAGTAGATGACATCAGTTTGACTGAATACTAAGGCGATTCTGATAGGAAGTCATGCATCTTTTCGTATAATGTTACAAAATTTAGAACGACACCAACACGTTTATGATATTACATCAAAATTGCTGCACATCATTACTCACTACTGATGTGCAGCGATTACGATATAATATCACAACAATCTTGGTGTCGTTCTAAAGGTTGTAATATTACACGAAATGATACATAATTTCATATCAGAATCATATACAGTATTCAGTTAGGGAGATGTATTGTACTCAATCTATTATCTGCAATAATTCTTGAAAACAGAAAATTATTGCATTTGAGGTCCAGTACGCCTTATATTTTTCACATCGATTATTAATCACATTGAGATCGTTACAATTCGTTTTTTGCTGTGTATATCCGTTATGAATATTTAAATTACCGACGAAAAAAAATTGCAAACACAGAAAATGTGACCACTTTTTCGCTCTGCTCCGTATGCTTCGATTGTATATTGTTGTTCACACCCGCACGGCTTACATAACCGGTCACCAATTACCGCCACGACATAAAATCACCGGCTACTGAGATCATTCGATTTTTTTTTTGCTTTCAAACGATCTGATCAATGACGAAAAGTTTGCAAATGAAAGCAAAAATCCCACACTCAAGCTCTGATCAATCGCTATTGTGATTATTGTTATTGTTGTACTGTTCCAGCACGGGCAGCAGCTTATCGTAAACCTGCGAACGGGCATTTTTCGCCAGCAGAAAATCAATGTGATTGTATTTTTCATCGGCGACGGCGTTGACCCCCACCAGCCGAGGAATCATCGTGGCCAATTGTTCGACGTCTCGGTAGTACACCATCCAGTCGTTGAGTCCGTAATAGATCTGAACCGGAGCGGACGAGACGTTCAGGTTGTAGACCGGAGGTTTCCAGTTGCTGTATGTTTGCAAGTTTCCTTTCCTGCCGTAATCATACTGCCGGAAAAGCCTGCTGCGAACTAGCTGTGCGAAATGATATAACTGCTTCGTTGAAGCGCCGGACGGGGCGTGGCCCATGTAGACGAGACCCAGTTCCTGTGGGATGGACGGGAGTCAGAATTTTGTTTTTTTTTGATAATTCAACTAACCTGATCCCACATCTCGGGGTGTGGTCCCGTTATCTGCCCGAGCAGTTGAGTGCAAAGATTTTCCTTTTCCGCTACCGGACACAATGAACCAATAAGGTGATGGATACTTTGAATGTACGGTATCTCGTGAACATTCAGAGCATCCAGTACCTCCTTCAGTTGGTCTTGAATCTCTAACAGTAGCCGAAGAATCGGACTACGAACTCGCTTGAGAACAACGGCCGGGGCGAGTGCTGTCATGAGAGCAATTTTCTTATTGTACTTCGGTCTAGTAGAGCTCATTACAAAATAGGTTGTACAGCCTTGGGAATGTCCTATGTACTGAAGCTTCGGGGCAGTTGTTTCCATCAACACGTGATCGATCATTGCCGGTAGATCGTGGTAGCCAATCTCGTGCCAAGAGAAATCCCAATATTCTTCAGTGTCAACGAGCAAAGTTGTATGGTTCCGGGAATAACGTGTTCCACGGACATTCGCTAGCCACACGTCGTAGCCATTATCGGCCAGCAAATAGGCTAAGCTATTGTTTGGACCACTGACCACGAAATCAGCTGAGCTACCGAGAAATCCGTGGACCATCAGGACAGGAAACTTTTTCGTTGTTGAGGGATGTCGCGGTAAAATACGAAACATTGTCAACATGTAACCGTCCTCGGTCGTCACCATGTGACTTTCCACTTGGTAACCATATTTGACAACCAACTGCGGCTGTAAATCAAGAAGATCCAATAACATTTTGCACTCGAACTCGTTTCCTGAACATAGTCTAACTTACAACCAGCAAATCTCCATCTTCGTAGTCAATGTTGAACCACTTGATCACTTTCTTCGTCCCGATATCGTTTTCACTTATCTCACTGACGAAATCTTCTACCGAAGCCGGTTCCGTTTGGGCCCAGAAAGTACAGGCAAACAAAATACACCAACCGATAGTAACCATAGTGTTTTCTCGTGACCGATTTGAGGAACCACGTTCGAGTCTCGTTAGAGCAACGTTCTAATCAGAACTACCTCCGGTTGAGCAGTTCGATCAGGTTGTATGAAACTGCATTTGACATACGAACCTGCTGACCTACGACGACTCGGAGGATCGATGCATATTGCGATGATAACCCTGCCCATCCACTACTGCCGAGAGCAGGTTTATTCTACTAGGAAGTAAATATCTCATCTGAGGGATCATGAGCGCGGGGTAATAGTATGCGATCATTCCCCGCTTCACACGGAATAGAGCGAGAAAGCATAACCTACCTACGTATGAATCTAGCAACCGATGAGGGAGTAGTACCTTTATATAGGAGGCATGCCAAACGAGATTGCCCTGAACGAGAACGTTGTGCATTTGTGCAACCGACCTGCGGGGATAGGCTGGAGTCATGTAATAATTCTAGGTGACGTATGTGACGCCGGCTGCTCTGATTTAATTCGACAAATGGAGGAAGACAGTTTCGGCACGTTTTTGATGACGTCTAGTTGATGGACTTCAGCCGTTGTCAGTTGAGCAGTTGATTTTTCAGTCATTGTCAGTTGAGCAGCTCGCACTCTACGATGCGAGTAGACATTTATTTCAACGACAAAAAAAAAGTTTACAAGTATTATTGTGTTTTTGTTTTTTTTCATGTTCTCGTAATAATTACTTTTAGTTGCAGATCGTAATTGACTTAACAAGGTTATATGGAACACAGTGAACTCAACAGTGTCTATGAAAAGGATTTGATTTTTCGACTTACAAGTAATTACACTGTCAAGTTAAGCATACACACTTAAAACTTAGTTTTTATCTCGGCGAAAATAAATGCTGAAAACGAACGACAAAGCTTTTTCCAAGATTCTCGGTTTATTATTTCCGATTTCTCGTCAATTCAACATGTTATACTGATATTCGGTTTAGTAAATTACCGTGTTTACCAGCAATTGGTCGTTTTGCCGCATTCAGCAAATTAATGATATCAACTTACCGAAATCTCGGTAAACAACTTTTTGATAACCGAAATTCGGTGATTCATCAAAGTAGCTATTTTTTCAGTGCAAAACTGAGTGATATAAATAAGCGCATGTTTTCATATGTGGAATTAGTTGCGTATAAAAATTCAATGTTTCGTGATATTAAGGGCTGAGGCCAGTGTGTTTTAGGGTGATTTAGAGGGCTATTTTCACGCTTCAAATCTGATTTTCTCAGAAACGGTGACGAATATAAAAAACCCAACTGCAATTTCTTAGAAAATTAGTTTTGATCATTCTGTGAAAATTTCAGAATGATTCATTCACTTTAGCGGTCGGGAAAGTCTTTTTTCTGAAAGAAGAATTTCATAGCTGAAAACGCCGTCTTTCAACTTGTTCATTGAATATCTCGCCTTCAAAAGCATGGATCAAAAATCTACCCTGACAATGTCTAGATAATTTAATTTAGATGCGATTAGTGCATAAAAATTTATATGTTGTCGCGATAAAAATGAAGTGAATGTTATTTTTGTGAAGGTAAGTCGATTTCTATAGACGCACCATTTTTTCTGCTCTTGTTTCTTCTCTAACGAAACATGAGGGAGAAATATAATCGGTTCAGCAAGGCTGCCAAACAAGCGCTAGCTTTATTGGATTGTATGTGATGTAGTCGAACTTGTAAATAATAAAAATATCAAAACATTCTTGGCCACCCGGCCACATCGAGAGTCATTTTGCACATTTGCGAGAGAGCAAGGAGAGAAATTTAATACGCGCAGCGAGCCACGTGGTTTTACGCGACCTACTGGCCTCAGCACTTAAGAACAAATTTGTTTAATGTTCGACTATTATTCGTGACAGGAAATCTCCCAGAGCATTCTTACAGGATAAAGATGCTCACAACGCTAATCTACTGCATGAAATTGATTGGACTCCGGTATGATATCTTTCTTAAAATATTCAATGTTTTATTGAGCCATTACTTTCGTTGTAGTCGGAATCTGATTTTCTGCGGAAAATCAAATTGTGTTCTCTACTGTAAATAACATGGAAGTACATTCATTCTACGGCGTATATGTTATAGGCAATGTTTTCTTCATGGGGCATATTTTTTCTTATTTCACATTTCCTAGCCTATTCGCTCAACAGCCAACATAATGTTGAAATAAATAAATCAAAGATAACTAGTTTAACCTGGAATATTTATTTTATATTAAAAATTTTGTTTTAATTAATTGCTTCAAACACAGAAAACCGATATACAGGCTCACATATGCACTATGTGTAAGATTTGCTCAATCTGCATGGCGAACACTTGCAGATGTCACCACGATCGACACACGGTGCCACCACGGTTTGGATTCCGCTTTCATATGAGATACAAATTTGGGTGCAACATTCACTCCACGCTAGATTTTTGTTTTGCTCTTGTTTACAATGACAAGTTTGTTTTTGTTTTATTCCGATCAAATTCTCGTGTGATTTATACGACATGGAAAAAAGTTGCCTTTCACACTTAGAAAATCGTGTAATAAGTGTTAATATTGTCGTAGTAGGAATATTTCTATAACAGGCAGGAGGATTTTGTTATCGTTCCGGAACGTAGTGGCACGTTTTGGAAGATCGCGGCGAACTGTCAAGTAGGCGGCAGTAGTGTTTCAAACGTACAGCAAATTTGAAATTTACAAATTTACAAATACAAATTTACAGGATTTTGAAAAAAAAATAGTTCGAGCCTGTATATCTGCTATCTGTGCTAATTTCGATAATTTGTTTCCAAAAGCGACGAAGATCTCGGCTATAGTTTTCTCAAATCTCGGTAAAAGCAAGATATCTGTCAAATGAAAAATACCGAGAATTTCAGTTGTTTTAAGTTTAACGAGATGATTGCCGAGCATTCGTTGTTCATATTTGGGAAAAACCGCCTCTACCGTTCACATTATCTAAATGACGGAATGAGCAATGAATTCTCAATCGATTGCGCGTTTCTGAGTGCTCGATTAACCCGTTTGACAGAGACATTATAAATGTCATTGATATTTCACTGATTTTATGAATGTGTTAGTGTAAAAGCTAGGCGACTTGTGCCATTTCATAACATTCCTGCTAGAGGTATGGATGATGCTGACTAAGGTGGGCCTATTTTGTTTGTTAATTGAAAGCGAAATTGCTGCAATTCTAACAAAAACTTGAAGATTTAAATTGAACTAACTTTTGACAGAAAGCAGATAGCGTCATTCGGACAAATGTCATGTGTGTGTGTGTGTGTGTGTGTGTGTGTGTGTGTGTGTGTGTGTGTGTGTGTGTGTGTGTGTGTGTGTGTGTGTGTGTGTGTGTGTGTGTGTGTGTGTGTGTGTGTGTGTGTGTGTGTGTGTGTGTGTGTGTGTGTGTGTGTGTGTGTGTGTGTGTGTGTGTGGTGTGTGTGTGTAATAGCAGCACGTTCTTTTTGTGCCGAATACCGAAGCAAACATGTTTTTTTTTTTTTTTTTTTTTCAGATATATTTTATTAAGGCACAATCTGTTAAAGTTTATGATGCCAAGGGCTTGTCCCTGTGGGTCCTCAGGAAACACTCTTGAAGATCCGGTGTGTGTCCCTCATCGATGGGAGTGGTTCTTCGTGGCGGTGATGATGGAAACATGGGAATAATTCTCGTGACATGGAAACATTTCAAAGGTTGCCGTATTCTTTTGTGGGTCCGCGGTAAACACCCCCGGGTTACGAGAATCCGGCGGGTGGCCCGCATGTTGACTGGGGCGGCTTTCCGTGTGCGTTTATAATGATGTTGCCGAAGAGAATGAAAAAAAAAAACAAAAACATGGGGAAGTAAATGTTGTGGAAAACGGAGTGGAAAAAAGGGTATGGGAACGAATGACTAAAAACGACAAAGATCTAATTAGTTTACATCGAGATGGTGAAGAGACGGGGGAAGGGATATGCGAAAAAGTTAGTGACAGCAAGAAGATCTTGTTAGTTTCGATAGAGATGGTAGACAGGCAGGGGATCGGGAGAATCGAGCGGATGTTAGTGCCGAACCTGTAGGTGAAGATTATTCTTAACCTCGCCAAGGAAAGGAGAACTTTCTATGCCAGATGCAACGGATCACACTTGTATATTTATGTGTTTAAGGTACTTGTATATGAGCATCATATATGAAATATCCCGATTTGCCAACACATCTCGAACAGGTACATCAGGTGGTCTACCTCGGGCCCTGAGGGAGTCCTTCAATAAAAACCTGGCGTCAGTATACTCCACGCACGTCCACACGATATGCTCGATGTCCTGATAACCGTTACCACAAGCGCAGAGACCGCTCTCTGCGAGCCCAATACGCCGGAGATGCGCGTTGAATGTGTAGTGATTTGACATGAGCCGAGACATCACGCGAATGAAATCGCGACTCACGTTCATCCCCCTGAACCAAGGTTTCGTCGATACCCTAGGGATAATGGAATGCAGCCATCGTCCCAGTTCGCCATTGCTCCATGAAGTTTGCCAACTTTCGAGAGTTTTCTGACGAGAAATACTGAAAAATTCATTGAAGCAGATTGGTCTTTCATAAATATCACCTTCCAATGCGCCCAGTTTAGCCAATGAGTCTGCCTTTTCATTGCCCGGAATGGAACAATGCGAAGGGACCCAGACTAACGATATTGAATAAGACCGTCCAGCTAAAGTTCTCAAGTGTTCCCGTATTTTCCCCAGAAAATATGGGGGATACTTTCCTGGCTTCATTGCCCGGAGAGCTTCTATTGAGCTTAGACTGTCCGTGACGATGAAGTAATGGTCTTTGGGCAAGGTTTCAATGATCTCGAGGGTGTACTGAATGGCAGCTAATTCTGCGACGTAAACTGAAGCCGGATCACTGAGTTTGTACGAAGCGGTGATGTTCTGATTGAAGATACCGAAGCCTGTGGACTCGTTGATGTTTGATCCGTCAGTGTAAAACAATTTTTCACAGTTGACTGTTCTAAGTTTGTTATAAAAAATATTAGGGGCTACTTGAGGGCGTATGTGATCCGGAATTCCACGAATCTCTTCTTTCATGGATGTGTCGAAAAACACAGTAGGATCAGAAGTATCCAAGAAATGAGCACGGTTGGAAACAAACGAAGAAGGATTAATATTCTGAGCCATGTAATCAAAATACAAGGACATAAAACGGGTCTGAGAATTGAGCTCGACAAGCCTTTCGAAGTTTTCAATCACCATCGGATTCAAGATGTCGCATCGGATTAGCAAACGATATGAGAGATCCCAGAATCGATTTTTCAACGGTAAGACGCCCGCAAGCACTTCGAGACTCATCGTATGAGTCGACTGCATGCAACCTAAGGCAATACGCAAACAACGATACTGAATTCTTTCCAGTTTAATGAAATGGGTGTTCGCGGCGGATCGGAAACAGAAGCATCCATATTCCATTACGGACAATATCGTTGTTTGGTACAGCCTGATCAGGTCTCCTGGGTGGGCACCCCACCAAGTTCCGGTTATTGTACGAAGAAAATTGATTCTCTGTTGGCATTTTTGTTTCAGATACCTAATGTGACATCCCCAGGTGCCTTTGGAGTCGAACCAGACCCCGAGATATTTAAATGTGAAGACCTGAGCTATGGTTTCACCCCTGAGTTGAAGCTGTAATTGGGCTAGCTCTTGCTTCCTTGAAAATACAACCAGCTCAGTTTTCTCCGTAGAGAATTCAATACCCATTTGAATAGCCCATGCGGATAAGTTGGCAAGAGTATCTTGTAACGGTCCTTGCAGATTGCCAGCTTTGGGTCCTATAATGGACACAACGCTGTCGTCGGCAAGTTGTCTTAGCGTGCAAGATGTGTTTATACATTTGTCGATGTCGTTTACGTAAAAATTGTATAAAAGGGGGCTTAAACATGAGCCCTGAGGAAGACCCATGTAACTGAATCGTATTGTCGACAAATCACCCTGTTCAAAATGCATGTGTTTCTCGAACAATAGATTATATAAAAAGTTATTCAAAACTGGTGAAAGACCATGCTGATGCAACTTCTCAGATAGAATTTTTATAGAAACTGAATCGAAAGCCCCCTTGATGTCAAGGAAAACAGATGCCATTTGTTCTTTACGAGCAAATGCCATTTGAATTTCGGTTGAGAGTAACGCAAGACAATCGTTCGTTCCTTTGCCCCTGCGGAAACCGAATTGTGTATCTGAAAGTAAGCCATTAGTCTCGACCCAAGTATCTAAACGAAAGAGAATCATTTTTTCGAACAATTTCCGGATACAGGAAAGCATAGCAATCGGCCGATACGAATTGTGGTTAGAGACTGGTTTCCCTGGTTTTTGGATAGCGATAACTCTCACTTGTCTCCAGTCATGTGGCACAATATTACCCTCTAGCAACTTGTTGAATAAATTCAATAAGCGCCTTTTGGCAGAGACAGGCAAATTTTTCAACAAGTTGAATTTAATTCTGTCTAGCCCTGGGGCTTTATTGTTACACGACAAGAGCGCAAGTGAGAACTCCATCATCGTAAACGGTGTTTCGTTTATGTTCGATGTCGCGACGCGGGTGATCTTCTCTTCCGGAACAGAGTCGGGGCATACCTTTTTCGCGAAGTCGAATATCCAGCGATTTGAATATTCCTTACATTCATTCGTATTATTTCGATTGCGCATTCGTCGGGCGGTGTTCCAAAGAGTGCTCATTGATGTTTCTTTTGTTAGTCCATCCACGAATCGACGCCAGTAACCACGTTTTTTAGCTTTAATCAAACTTTTCATTTTAATTTCTAGCGCCGCGTATTCGCGATAATTATCCGGTGTTCCATATTTCCTAAAATTTTTATACGCTGAAAACTTTTCTGCGTTAAGTTCTGAGCACTCTTTGTCCCACCATGGGTTTGGAGTACGAATGTTAGTTTTTGTGCCAGGTACACGTTTCGTCTGAGCTTGAATCGCGGTTTCGAGTATTAGGCCAGCCAAAAACGTGTATTCATCGTTCGGAGGAAGCTCTTGAGTAAATTCGATCTTCTCGGATATCGAGGACGCGTAGCTTTTCCAATCAATGTTTCGTGTGAGGTCATACGAAACATTGATTGTCTCCGATGGTCTTAAACCGCTGTTGATTGAAATTACGACAGGCAGGTGATCGCTACCGTGAGGATCATTGATCACATTCCACTTGCAATCTAATCGTAGCGAAGTCGAGCAAAGGGATAAATCCAGCGCACTTGGCCTTGCTGGTGGTGCAGGAATCCGTGTCATTTCTCCCGTATTCAAAATTGTCATATTGAAGTTGTCGCAGATATCATGGATCATAGTTGATCTATTGTCATCAAGAAGACAACCCCATCCCACACCATGTGAGTTAAAGTCTCCTAAAACTAACGTAGGTGCAGGAAAGAGTTCTATGATATCACAAAGCCGTCGGTGCCCGACCGAGGTTCTAGGAGGAATATATATAGAAGCAATGCAAAGATCTTTACCTTTGATTCTAGCTTGACATGCGACTACTTCAATGCCTGGAGTCAGAGGGAGGTTAATTCTATAGAACGAATAGCACTTTCTGATCCCTAAAAGTACTCCTCCGTAGGGGTTTTCTCGATCCAAGCGTATTATATTAAAATCGTGGAAGGTAAGGGGTACCTGAGAAGTTAACCAAGTTTCGCATAATGCAAATGCATCACATTGTAGGTTTCTTATTAGCATTTTGAAGGAATCTATTTTAGAGATAATACTTCTACTGTTCCACTGTAAAACAGTAATCGAATCCATGACCTCGTTCGAAAAATTAGCCATCGAAGGATACGATTGCTGAAAGAAGGGGCCATTTTGCAGTCAACTGCATCAAAAACGTTTTAACTACTGGAATAAAAGTCATCAAAAGACTCTTAAGGGGGTCAGATATGTTGAAGGTAGAGAATATGAAGTCCACAATGTCAGTGAATTTTACAAGTCCAGCACATGGTATGTTCTTTGGCTCCTTGGGAGTTTTTGGTGTCCCCGGAAGTGCTGGGTATTCTTTTTCGCATTGTAGGTCTCCGGAACTAGGAGCTTTTGGCTTTGTATTTTTGTTTTTTCCACCAGCACTCCCTGTTGATGTTATTTTTGGAGGGCCCTTAAGAGATACCTTCGAACCCTTGCTAGGAAGCTTAGGAGATGATATGTTTCTCCTTTTCCTAGAACTTTGAGGGACAGTTGAAGATGTACCTTCGAGAGGATCATCAGAGTCGCACTCGTCCGTTGACAAGCAAGTGTAGAGATTTGTTGATTGTCTCGGTGGTGTAACATTTTTCAGTATTTCTGCGAAAGAGCGCTGTGAGCGTTGCTTGAGGGATTGCTTCAAGTGATCTCCTCGTAATTTATACGTTGGACATGCTGGGAGATCATGCGGACCTGTGTTACAGTAAAGACACTTTTCAATGTTTTTTTCACAAGTGCCACTCGCATGACTCCCTCCGCACTTCGAACAGCGGGGCCGATTTCCACAATGGGAAGCTGTGTGTCCTAGCTGTTGACAACTAGTGCAATTCATTACCCGTGGTACGAAAAGTCGTACAGGCAGACGAACCCTGTCCAGGAGAACGAATTTCGGCAAAGCCGAGCCGGAGAAGGTCACCCGATACGAGTCCGAGTGGGGATAAGACTTTGTCCCATCCGCGGCGATCGATACTGAATGCAAACGTTTGCAGTCCAGTATCTTGACATTCTTAAGCAAGGGATCTTTAAAACATCCAACCCCATGTTTGAGAATGTCCTCGCATGTCAGACTTGGATCTGTGATCACTCCGTCTATCTCGACTTCGCGAGCTGGTATGTAAACACGGTAGTCCCGCGTAAAGTGCTTGTTTCGAGCGATCTCATTAGCCTGCTTCAAACTGGTTAACGAGACCCTGAGCTTATCCGAGCGAACTTTCAATATATTTTGCACGGTTGTATATTGTGACGTCAGGTCTTTAGAAATTTGCAATAAATTAAGTGGTTTTTCTATGGTCCGGAAATAAACCACATAAAGGCCAGCCGGGATCGAGGGTTCATCGGGATACTGTTTAACTCGGGTAGTCTTATTGTTTGGAGCAGATTTTGAATCTGTCTCCATTGTATCAGCGGGGGGAAGGGTACTATCAGAAGGACTTGTCATAGCGCGGCTGATTCTCCGCGCGAATTATAGGGGGTAATCAGAGTAGAGATATACGATAAAAAGTAATGAAGGGAAAAAAAACACTATACTCAACGGATAATTTGTGGCAAAACTCGGCCGCTGGGGCCACAAGTTGATTAGTTGTGCCTCCGTGTGCAAAAAACCTCTGAGAGGAAAAAGCACCGGTCCACTGTTTCACTTTAAATGTCTGATCCAAACGTCCAAGCAGCACTAGCCTACGGCACTTGCCACGCCGTCAACAACGATGGGTAATTGCACAAGACTTTCCAATATTTTATGAACAAACGAAAAAATGACACGTGAAGAAAATTTTCCTGACTGTTCAAGCACCAAGCCTACTGAGCCAACTGAAGCAAACATGTTCTTTTTGCTGCGTTCAAAACAAATTTTAATTGCGTGAAAACCAACACAGAAAATTTTTCTGACTTTTTTTATATGATCATAAATTGAAAAGCATCAATCGAAAAGGTGAGTGGATTGAATGTTTATGAGGTGAAATCGATGTATTGCGTGATTTAATGCCGGATGATATTTTTGCTATTTTTGATATTTTCAAAATGTCTACCGATTTCAGTTACCGGCACCCCATTTTTTTCGACAATTCGTGAAAAACTATCAGTGTTATGCAGGCTGCTGTTTGGTCAAACACCTAGCTGCTCATACAGCAGATGCTCCGGCTAAGAAAAAACATGGAAGACCAACCAAATCAACACCAAAGGCGCCACCATCCAAATCATCGACCAAAAGAGCCAAGGCGAAGTCACAATCAGGCAATGAAGACTTGTTCAGAACGCTTCCAAAAAGAAAAAAAACTGTTTTTTCTTTGAATAACTGCAGTCTTTACATATATTTTTTCCATTTTTAGTGAAATTTCATGGGGTGCCGGTAACCGTTCACGTCTTTTGAAATGGCCAAAATTTATCGCTTTACTAAATTGATAGTATTTTTTTTTTCAATCAAATGAATCAACTTAGTTTCTTAATCAGTTGTTAGCTAGGGACTTCAGCTTTCCATTGATGTATAGATGTCCGCATAATGTGCGAAGTTATGAGCTTAAAATAAAAGGGTGGCGGTAATCGAACACTCTCCCCTATTTTTTATTTAGAAACAAACTGAAGTTTAGCACGAAAACGTGCAAAATTCGGGAAACAATAAAAAAACTAATTGACAATATAATTCACAAATATTGTCAAATTAAATTCACAAAAATATATTTTGCTGTCTAGTGTACTTGTTACAATAAGAGTAGCGTACCGAGAAACCAGAACACAGAAAGAACCAATCGAACCAACAAAGGAACAAAGTTAATCCACATTACTTTGCGAGTGAATAGTGCAAGAGAAGTGTTGGTATCAAGAGAAAATTAACCTAGGAATTTAATCAATTGAAACTGTGTGAAATATTTTATGCTTATTAAGTACCCGGATTTTGTTAACTAGTTCTTAAGTAAAATTTATTGTGCTAATTTGGTACATCTTTCCTTGACATACCTATGGTAGAAATTTGAGCGCAATCTGTCAATTAGTTTGCTTGCGGTAGCTGTTAATGAGAGACTACGTCAAGTGCATTTGGTGATTTTTACTATGAAAAATTCAGTGAATTCATAAACAACTAGTTCGATTGAAATTGTCATTTGTTGACGCACATGAATGAAAATGGTGCAGAAAGCTTACGGGGACTCTCCCATCTCAAAGAGGGTCGTGAAGTGGTCCAAGATTTGCCTCGTTCTAGATGACCAGCAACATCAAATACCGAAGAAAATATCGCAAAAATTAAGAAAATTGGGCTGGAAGATAAAACATCTAAACATCTTAATTGGAGCTGTTCACCGCATTCTACATAATATATTGGGTGTGAGACGCGTTGCAGCTCGACTTGTACCGAAACACTTTGCATTTATGCAAAAAGAATACCGAAAGAACGTGTTTGAAGATATGGTTTTTGAGCATAGAAACAAAAAGAACCATAACAGCTAATCAGACATGGCTTCATGAGTATGACGTCGAAACCAGTAAACAATCGTGCGAATGGCGCTCGGAAAACGGATTAAAACCGCCCAATAGTTACTCGAAAGTTAAAGTTTGGCTCACGGTTTTTTTTAACTTTTTTTCGTTTTTCAACTTTTTTTTGGCTTTTTTTAATTTTTTTTTGATTTTGCCAGAGGGTTAGACATCTCGTCAATAAAGACTATTACCTCGGTGTTATGTAATATTTTCGTGAGTCAATCCGTCAGAAAGAGCCAGATTTGTGGAGGCCGACTTCAAATGATACAATTCATAACTACTTCACTTGTCAAATGATACTATATTCCATTCGTACAGAACTTTACAGGCCCAAGTGCCACTGTACGGGTTTATACGTATCAATTATTCTTCAAACAGATTTGTGCTTCTGTGCCTTATTCGATTAGTTCACGGGCTTTGTGATCTAATGTTTCTCGGTTCAAGTCGTGCTGTTTCTATCGAACTATTGTTTTTTGTTATTTCACTAGATTTCAAGTCATCTAATTTTCAAATCACACAATTTTACATGTTCCTGATTGTAAATTTGTGTGAAATATGAAGCTTCATTTATGTGCCTCTTATAGGATGTAAAATCACAAGATTTTTTTCGAGCTGTGTATTCTTCACCACGATAATATTGACACGGCACCACTGTTATCGCTAAGGCACCATATTCGTCAGATCTTAGAAGCAATATATCTCGAACACAATATACTGAAAAGAAATCAAACCTTCGATTGACTTTCAACGATTTGTGTTTTAGTTTTGATCAGTATCTTTTGTCTCAAAATAGGCCACAGTTCCAGAGATAACCTCTTCATTCGTGAGAAATTTCTTACCGGCAAGCATTTTTTCAGGTCTACGAAGAGCCAGTAGTCGCTGGGAGCAAAATCTGGTAAATACGGTGGATGTGGGAGCAATTCGAAATTTAATTCATGTAGTTTTGCCATTGTTTTGATTGACTTGTGACACGGTGCGTTGTCTTGATAAAACAAAATTTTTCTCTCTGCCATATGCGGTCGTTTCTTCGCAATTTCAGCTTTCAAACGCTCCAATAACGCTACATAATATTCACTGTTAAATTTCTCAAGATAGTCAATAAATATTACGTCACGCACATCCCAAAATACCGAGGCCATAACCTTTCCTGACGATTGTTGTGCTTTCGGGCGCTTTGAACGAGTTTCACCAGTTGCTGTCCACTCAGATGACGAACGTTTTGAATCCGAAGTGAAGTGATGAATCCATGTTTCATCCATTGTCACATATCGACACAAAAATTCCGGTTTGTTATGTTTAAACATGACCAAACTCTGCTCAGAATCATCAATCCGTTTTTGGTCAACAGGGAGCAAACGCGGCACCCACTTCGAATATAGCTTTCTCATAGTCAAATACTTATGCAATATACAGCCAACACGTTTTTTTGATATCTTTACGGTGTCAGCTACCTCACGCAACTTCACTGTTCGATCATTCAAAACGATTTTGTGAATTTTTTAAATGTTTTCTGGTGTTACCGCCTCATTTGGACGTCCAATGCGTGCTGCATCATCGGTGTCTCTACCACCACGTTTGAAGTCAGCAAACCAACGTTTTATTGTTGTTTCTGATGGAGTCTCCATAACACACTTTTAAAGCCGTTGCTTTTTCTTAACGGTATTGCTTCCCATCAAAAAGCAGTGTAAAATTAAAACACGAAATTGTTTTTGATCCATTGATTTGAAACGAGAAAACAATAAAAATCTTACTGTCTTCAAACTAAATCCCGTTGGTGTACCACGCTGAAACTGCTTGGAACACAATACAGCATCTACCCAGTGAATGACACTGCTACAGTCTCATTTCACACTAGTAAACACCAGCACCGGTACGACCATCCAACAGGGAACCGTCCGTACTACACTCTGCCTGTTTAAAAATTATTCGGCATGTGAGAATTAGATCTGAAGGAATGCATAAAGAAAATACGAAATCCCACGACAAAAAGGCCTAGCTGAAAATGACAGTTTCTCTTTGTTTAGTTTTTATTTCACGGTTTACCGGATTGATTTTATATTTGACGCCTTACTCTTCGCAAAACTTTCAAGTTAAAACCACAAGCTTTCGATTTATATTGGCAATTTTCAAGAAATTGCAGTAATGGCTACGTAATAATCGAAAGAGATAGTAAACAAAGAGAGGCTCTAATTGGCAATCAGGCCCTTTTGTCGTGGGACAATCGAATAGTAGCAACACCATGCTTGGAAATTTATTTAGCTTTGACTGAATACTCGCCATCTCGCCTGTCTGACACCAAACAAAGCATTGAGCTGAAATGTGTCTAGCGAAAGTTGTACAGATCGAATGAATGCGTCTGGATTTGATTTCCTTCGATTTTTCCAAAAACTCATCTGCATTTGCCAAATTCGTTGGTCTTCGTCAGTTTTTCCTAAACTTCAAGTCTGTGATTTAAAATTACTTCAAACTCTTTCGACGAGAAAGTGCCAGAAAATGAGCAGTTCAGACTGGGGAAATCAATTCACTGAAAGATTATAAAACAATGCAGCCAACATGTGCGCGGAATGAAGCGTCCATGTAAATTTACATCCGAAAAAAAACATTCACAATTTCCACTTTACATGTTACCGGCAGCACAGCAGGTGTGCTGACATTTAATTCAATTTCGTGAGTGTCAGTGTCCTGTTCGTGACAAATACACAATTGCTCTAACCGAAAAAAAATCCTTCCCAATTCGATAGCATTGCAGCTAGGAAAAGCAAAAGCTCTCGTGTTTATTTATTCATCGAGCTAGAAGCATATTATTTATGCAGTCGGATTTTTACTCTGGGGTTATCGTAGTGCAGCTTTTTTACATTAGTTCTGAAGAAACGAGACTGATATTCATGGTCGATGATAATAATAATTATTTCACTCTTTTTGGTAAGGTTTCCTCGAAATAGATGCTACAAGGTGATAACAATTATGAATCAATAATTTTATTAAACCATAACCATCATTGAAACATTTTTATATTTCATTTCTTCGATCGTACAGCGAACCCAATGTAGAATATTTTATTTATTTACGTATTGCATGAAAAAAAAATTCATTATATCAAACTTGTAGGTACATAAGTTGTAGTGTAAAGATTTTTGTTATTCTGTTGCATGAATTAGTTTTTCTGCTTTTGCATGTTTATCTTGTTATTTGCTTCGTTTCTGTTCCTATTTATGTTTCTTGTCAAACTATCACTTGTTCCATTTAATTTGCTGATTTTTACTGCCATTTGAGAAAAAACGTCCCCATTACCGAACTATTTTTTTCGGAAAAAAGCTAACATTTGCTACCGTTTCTATCCGCAAACCAATTATGCTTGCCATGGGTATAATCGTAAACAACTGAATATGGATAATTTCACATACATCCTGTAAACGAACCAACCAACCAACCAACCAACCTACAGCCGTCACGGAGTACATTCAGAAGCCACGAATTGAAAGCAGAACCGGCGAGTACATTAAGCAGGGCGAAACACTCAAACTTGTCTGCTCGCTGGACGTGTCCGAGGGTGTCAAGTTCGATATGCGGTGGATTCTGCCGAATAAGCAACTAGCGGAAAATGTGAGTAGATTTTTCACCGGAGGAAAAATCCTCGTTTGGATGATTTCAATAATTTTTACTGCAGCGATAAAGTTTGGATTGCCGAACAGTTATTATCCTGTCTAGAAGAATATGCTCTTCCAGACAGGATTTGACGATTTGAGAACCAAAGTTTACTCATACGATTCATGATAGGTATAAATATTTTTAACGAATGCGACACTCTTGACAGGACTCGAGAACCACGGTTAGCAGGATATCGGTAATCTCGCACCCACAGCGGCCCCACTACACCATCGGAACATCCGAGCTGACCATCGAACAGACCACCGGTGGCGATACCGGTTTCTACAAGTGCGAAGCTCAGGACCATCACAAACACGTGAATCATCGGTCGGCTCGAATTGTCATCGTAGAGCAGGGTGCCGCATTTATAAATCTAACCGAAGACAATGGGCTGGATCTGATTAATACCACCAGTAGACGACCCATCAAAATAGTAATCAAATACAGTGCCCACCCGATGCCACTGTTCCATTGGGTGCGGGACGATGGCGAGGAAGCTCTGGTGGCAGGAGATAAGTATAACATAACGGAAAACAATAAGCAAGTGTCACTGATTATCAAACATCCGAGTGTGTACGATACCGGCGTTTATACGCTTCACGCAATGAATGAAGGCATCAATGCCACCTACCACATGAAGGTCTATGTGAGGGGTAAGAAGCTTACTTTCAACGGAGATAAACAAAATCCCGTCCCTCTAAAACACATTCATCATTTCAGAAAAACCTGTTCTCAAGATCAATCCCATCTTTGCTCGTCCGAAGGAAATGGTCACCTTCGTGTGTACTTCGATTGGATATCCCAAGCCGAACATGCGATTTGCTTTCATCCCGTGTACCGGAGAACCATGGACCAACTGTTCGAAACCCATCCAGCCGAAGAACATTCGCGAATACGTAAGTATGCTTCACATTATATTTGAGTGCAATTTTTGAGGCATCCCGCTAAAAAAAAAGTGTGTCTTCCGATCATAAGCGTGGCCTTTTTCTCTCGATAAGAGCTTATGAACCTTTCAAATTGGCTTAACATTCTAAATCGCAACTATTCAAACCTTTGTTACGTGACATAAATTTATTCACTGTGTTTTCAAAGACCGCTCGATTAGTCGCTTGGGCAGAGCCGGACGAGATTGTTATGCTGAGGGTAAGTTGTAGAGAATAATTCCGCTTTTTTGTTGTGCTGGGATCCAGGGTGTCAAACGGAGTGGGGGTGCAACCGGTTATCCATGTTCAAATATTTTTAGTATAAGCAATAGTATCCAGGCTTTGGGTAAATCAGTCGGAACGATGAATCTTAGACACCTGATTTTTGCGGTGAGCTGCCTCCTTCGCTTATTTTTGTCTGCGGGAGGATGGTAACTTTCGCTCTCTATCTACGTGGTCTTAAATTCATTTCAAAAACTGTAGAATAATTTGAATCGAATTCCCATGAATCTAGGGCTCAGAATAATTCAATTAAGACTTTATTCGAACTTTGGAGATGGAGATCGAGATCGAACAGTACGCTCTTCATGTAAACCAGTGGTTCCCAATTTTTTTTTGTCGAATGCCCATTTTAAATACACCGTGGTCTTTTTTTATGCGGTTTTTTACGCAACTTTTTTTATGCGAATTTTCAGAGTTATGCATTTTTTTATGCGAAGTTTCAAAGTTATGCGGTTTTTTATGCGAATTTTCAGAGTTATGCGGTACGTAAATTCGCATAAAAAAAGACTTCAGTGTATATCATTCGTTCTACTGCCCACCAAGTAGAAAAAATAATATTAAAATTCTCCAACAGTCAACATTTCTGCAGTTAACTCGAGATTTAAATATGAAATAGATAGAAATGATACAAAAAATAATTTGCTTCCCAATCCCAACGCAGTAGAAATTAATAATTAATTCAAGACCCTTCCGTCAAACATTGAGTAAGGAAAACAACTACAAAACCTCACATATCATTGCTCATCCGGAGAAATAAAGTGAGATCGACTGGTAGAACCTGGATTCTTGCTAGAGATTCTATATCCGAATATGGATTCTGAACTTAAAGCAGAATCCTGTGGGTACTCTCCTGTTTGATATGACAAGAGTTGACGAGATTAGTAAATCCGACTAGTTCTTCAACGCTACGAAATTCTCGATGATATCAATGACGATGCTGACATCATACACCACAACTTAGCGAAAGAGACGTTGTCGTGTAATTTACAACAGGGATTCAAGATCTGAAAACTTATTAATCATTTTATGGAACGACAGTCAATGATCCCGTGAATTGTTGAATGAATGATTTTAGTTTACCTTCAAACTTTAAATTAGCTCTCATAATCGTTTTCTTACAGACAACCTGTTCCCTCTTTTAAATTTTTTCTCTAAAAACAACTGACAGTGCTTTTTAAACTCTCATTAGAAACCGTGTTAATTGCGAAAACCGTGTAAATAATAACCGTGTTAATTCCAGAATCCGTGTGAAAAAAGCCGTGTATAAAAAAACCGTGCGAAAAAAAACCGTGTAAAAAGAGATCTTAGTGTACTTATATTGGGAACATGGATCAGGATTCTAGACCTGGAGTTAGATTGTGAATCAGAACTCCTGACAAAGACCTAGATTCTGGACCTGGATTCTGCGTTAGTATTCTGTTTTCTGAACTTCTGACAGAGTTTCCGAAACTAAACTTTGAACCTATTATGCACTTGCACTGTGAGCCTGAATTGGATTCTGGAACTTAGTTCTCTAGGATTCCTCAATTCTAAACTTGAATCTAAATTATTGACAGAGCTTCTAAACCTAGACCAGGATTCTGAACCAGGACTCTGGAGTTGGATATCCGACATGGTTTCTGGATCTGAATTCTGAATCTGGACATGATTTTTGAACCAGAATTCCGTCAGAGATTCTTAGGCATAAATCTACCATTGGATACTGAGCATGGATTTGGATTCTAGACCTGAACCTGATTTCTTGGCTTGAACTCTCGATGAAGGCTTCGGGTCTAAATCTGGAGCAGGATTCTGGAGCTGGATTCAGGATTCCAAACAAGATTTTTACCTAAAAAATTTGACAGAGAAACTGGGAATGTACTAGAATCGTGAAACTTGATCCTGATTTTGGATTCTGAACCTGAAATTGAATTCAGAAACATTACTCTGGATTTGGATTCTGGGCCAAAATTTTGAAGCATGATTAAGAACATGGTTTCTGGATTTGAGTTCTGGATCTGCACTCTGACCTTGAATCCTGAATCTGTATTCTGAAACTGATATAGAATTCTTTATTTGGATTCTGAATCTGGACCTGGATTCTGTACAAGGATTCTAAACCAAGATCTGAATTGCAGACCAGGTTTCCGAACTATAATTCAAACTCAGAACCTGGACCTGAATTGAGTAACTTGACCTAACCTCTGAACATGGATTTGTGATCTGAGTGCAGAATCTGAATTCTGAACCTAAAGATTCTGGGCCGATGCTGGTCCTCAACTCTGGATCTATGGATAAGAATTCTGAACTCCTGACAGGAATACATAAGTTTTCGTGTGTTTTGGACATGAGTATTGATCCCAGGCCTAGATTCTGGGTTTGAATTCCTGACAGGAATTTTTGATCTGTACCTGAATTCTGAACCGGGAAGCAGGATTCTGGACCATGAATCTGAATTCTGGATCTGCTCTCAGGATTCTGAACAATATTTTGGACTCGAACTCTGAAAATCATTCTGACCATCTGAAGTCTGAGCCTAGACCTGATTTTTTTCTGCATTTTGTATGAATTGAATTTGGAATATAGACAAGGTATGAATTTCTGATGAAACATTAAAACTATTTACACTCATTCTTATTTGACCAATTCTTGGTCGTAACAGCTCTTAAATTTTCATTTTCTTACAATCGTTTTCTTTCTCACAAATGTCACAAGAATTGAACGGTGCACTAATCACATCGTTTTTGCAACTGATAGATTGGAATGGAATTGATTTTCGTAATGATATATTACCCACATGTCTATATAAATTTGTCATGAATACATTCTACTCAGGGCCTTTATCAGAAAGATTTTTTGAGTATCGAAGCCTACTATTTGCGACTCATTGCCCACCTGTCAACAATTTTGAGTTTACTATCCACTGAAAATGAGCTAATGCCCACTAGTGGGCTGTAGAGACCAGTTTGGAAATCACTGATGTAAACTGAAAGCAGTCGATTACAACTATAGTCCCTAATATAGGGTGTTTTTCAAGAGCTTATTGTGTTACAAGGTGGGGTTTTAGGGGTTCAAACCCCTCCCGAAACTTAACTCGAGTTGTTGTTCCAAAAAGTCACTTTGCATACTTTGTTATTCCAAAATTCCAGGCTGTCTTTTAAAAAGGGCTAACCATTTTTTTCAAAAAGTTATTGTCGAAAATCACAATCCTACCAAAAAGTGTTATACTAGTGTTTGTTTTACGAAACGAGTTAAATTTTTCAATACAAACACTGTAACAAAATTTTTATCCACTTCTACACTGAAAAAAAAAATGGTTTTGAAAATTTCAAATTGATTTACAAAGCAAAACCATTATTGATTCCACGATAAGTGAGTAAGTTCCGTAATCATACATTGCAAAATTGGCAAATTTAAGGAAAAAAAGTTTTCCTGGGCCAAACTGATTTTTCTATCCAGTAGCTTTTTATTAAAAACTAAACTAAACTGTGAGTCATAATAATTCAAGATTACAATGAATCTCATTTTGTGAGGAGGAAGTATCAGTGATGAGTGAGAAAAAGTTTTTGTTAAAAAAAACTTTTTCCCCCTCGAACGTCCCGGATTTGTCATTCTTGTACTTCAATTATTTAGTAAAAATGGTAGTAAAAATGTCCAGCTCTTTTTAAAACGGAAAAAAGCGAGCATTGTGATAAAATCTATTTGCTGCCAACTCTGAATACGATTTTGCGCGAAATTCGTCTATTCGAATTCTACACTGAAATAAAATCGGTTTTCAAAATTTAAAGTCGATTTACAAAAAAAAACCCACTTTTCAAATCAATGAACTTCTTGTCCATTACTGATACTTTTTGCAAATATCAGGTAACCAGTATATTTCTTCTCAAATTATGATTCATTGAATTCTGGGATGATAATAACTTTCAGTTTAGTTTTGCTTTCGATAAAAAGACACTGTAAATTTTATTTTTATCAAAATGAAAAATGTTTTTTTAATTGATTTTAAACATTTAAAGTCAAATTGGAATTGGAAAATCTGACCGATTTTGTGAAAATCACTAGTATAATACTTATTTTGAGCTTTGTCATTTTTCGTCTCAACTATTCGAAAAAAAATTGTCAAAAAGTTTAGCCCTTTTTAAAAAACAGTCTAAATCAAAGCATGCAATGAGACATTTCAGGGCAAAGTCTACACATCCAGAAAGTTCCATACAAATCTGAGAAAATTCCGCCAACTGCGAATATAATTTAGCGCGAAAGTCATCATATTTAAGTCAATTATAAAATGAATAATTCTCAACAAACGACTTTATCAAAAGTCAACTAATTATATACTAATAATAATAATATAATGCATATAATATATTCGAATGCGAAAGAAAATTAATTATCAGCTCTAAAACCCCCTCCGAATTTTTTTTTCTGGGTACGTGCCTGACTTCAAATATCCCCACAAAAATAATCGAGTGGCACCAAATCACACGAACGCGGAGGCCAACTCACCGGTATTCTCGAAGGATCAGGGTCATTTCGCCGAAAGCCGTTTCGCCGAAAGCCATTTCGCCGAAAGCCATTTCGCTGAAAGCCGTTTCGTCGAAAGCCATTCCGCTGAAAGCCGTTTCGCCGAAAGTCATATGGCCGAAAGGCTCATTTCGCCGAAAGCCATTTCGCCGAAAGGGTCATTTCGCCGATTCCTGCAATTATCTTAATGTTATAATTGGAATTGATTTAAAATTAACACAAATTAATGATAATACGTTAACGCCAGTTTTTTTGACTTACAATTATACTTCTTGAATAAAGATTGATTCTTGTGCTGCGGAATAAAGATTGATTCATGAACCTCAGGACTGAGTTCCCAAGGAAACTTGTAGACTAATAGTCACTAAGGATCAAAGCAATTGCATAGGTGTATCTACCAAGCAAATGTATGTGGTATTTTCCGTTTAATAAGTGAAAAATATCTAATGCGGCTTCGCCACATGGCACAGTGGTCCAAAACTGGAAAAAGGCGGTCAAAAGTCTGTACTCAGTTTCACTGATTTTCAATAGCTAACGTGTCTAGAAGTTTTACTCTTGTTACCTATATTACGCTTCTTTTGAAAGTGGCACCTTAATTTTTTGTTAAGGGAGTAGCACCAATTTCGAATAAAAATAACTTTTTTTTCACAATAAAATTTTTTTTTCTATCTCGTTTTGAAGAAAAAAACATTTGAAGTATTTTTGCTGAAAATATAAATAGTGTAAAATATTATTTTTTGAGATATATTCACTTTATTTTAAAAACATTTTTTTGGATTTATCTATGTAGAATCTACCTCTATTACCTAAGTATCTACTAAAAAGTGCGCGTAAACACGCATAAACATGCATGCTTGCACGCGCAACTTAAGCAAATTGTTGGGATTTTTATTTTGTATACTTTTTGACAATTAACAATATTATAAAAAATCTAAGTGGAACTTGATGCAACTTTCTTAGGCCTTTTCAAAGTGGGTTTTAAATATTGAAAATCCGAAAAATTATCAAAAGTTCAACACATATTAAAAAAATGGAAAAATGTTTTCCAATCAAAATATGAAAAAGTATTGCAAAAGTACAAACCTTTACGAAGAGATTTCATTTTTAAACGTGTAAATAAATTGAGTTATCGCGAAGCAACACGTTTTTTATGATGACATATTGATCGTGCGACGCTCACTTAGAGATGTGCGAAGCAGCTCATACCGGTGAGCAGCTCCGAAACCGATCAGATCACTAAAGGGAATCGATTCAATGTATCAGCTCATCAGCTCATTTAAATTGAAATGAAGGTTTGTTTTGAGCGCCGTTTTTCTTTCATATGCATGATCGAAATCATTGATGCACAAAGAACAATGCTATGCGAACTAACTTGTTTGCGAATTTGAGAATATCTGCATAAGTGTCATCCCTGAATGTATCTTAGCCTACTGAGTGAGAGGTAAGATTTCTTATTGACAACGGCTTATTCAATCTGTTTAAGAAGGATAAATACACATTTGGAAAAACGAACAAAAGCTCATGCACACATTTCTTCTCATTTATAACTCGTTCTTCAAGAGTCGAAAATCCGTTCAGCTTGTAGCTTGTTGCCACCTTATCAGCAGGGATGCTGGTCATTTTTCAAAAAATCTGTGATCAAGCCAAAAACCTGTCTGTGCAAAATCTGTGCACGTTTCCCCGTTTCCATAATAACTAATCGGAATCATTTTGGTAAGCAAAAAAAAGGTCTCACTTTTCCCTAACGCTCTGTAATTTTTGATGCTAAACTGTGATCAATTTTAAAAATCTGTGATGGATTCCAGAATCTGTGTAAATCTGTGACCATTTTCAGAAATCTGTGAAAATCTGTGCCATTTTTTAAATCTGTTCAAAAGGTTGAAAATCTGTGGAACACAGATTAATCTGTGAACCTGGCATCCTTGCTTACCAGTGCGGTGAACTGGTGAGTTGCGGTTCTTTTAAAAAGAGCTATGAGCTATCAGCTCTTTTAAAAGATTCGATTCACTGGAATAGCTCAGGAACGAATTGCCCATCTCTACGCTCACTGCAAAAGTGAGTTACAGACGCCAGACACCCTCCGTTTTTTAATCATGCATGGTTTCAGCACGACCATAGTGAAAACGAGTCACACGAATAGTACTTAGGATATTCTTATTATAAAATAAATTGGATTAGGAATATAATTTCCTAAAAGTATTGTAAAAGTTTGCTGCATTAAGTTGCATATTTCGCTTCGATACAAGGTTTCCTAGGTAAAAATAGGTAAAATGATGTATAACTTTTTCAGAAAAGAATATACCTATGCATTACCTTCTACAAAATTATGGGATTTTATATTTTCTACAATTATTCCAAACAAAATATAAAAAAAAATAACTTGAAACAAGTTATGATTAGAAAACTAGTTTTAAGGGAGTTGTCATTATTCAATAACTAAAACTAACTTTGGAATGGCCTAAAAAAAGTTCCATCGAGTTCCACTTAGAATTTTTGTATAGTATTGGGCATATCTTTTCCTATAAAGTTTGTAAAAATCAGCTGCATAAAGTGGCATATTTCGCTTCGGTGTAAGGTTTTATCATAGGTAAAAAAGGTAAAATGTTGTATAACTTTGTCAGGAAATAAAAAACCTATGCACTACCTTCAACAAAAATATGGGATTTTTTATTTTTTTCAATTATTCCAAACAAAGTATGCATAAAAAATAACTTGAAACAAGTTATGAATAAAAAATTGATTTTAAGGGGGTTGTCACAAAAACGCTTTGTATATCCGAAACGGTGCGACCTAGACTTTTGATATAATTGACAAAGTAAATTATTTTTAATAGTTCTAAAAGATAGTCGAAGAAAAAAATTTTCTATCTCTTCAGAAAAAAAGTTTTGGTTTGGCAACTACTGATTTATGTCCACGTTTTTATTGATTCGAAGCACTGTGCATCGATTTGATTCGTGTGTTGTTCGGCCCCGCTCCCGCTCGTTCGGCCCTAACTAAAGCAAAGAAATCTAGCTTTGAGTAGACCGGGTAATTTATGGTTAAAGCCGGGGCAAAATAAATGATATAGAAAAAGACCGGGCAAACGAGGCGTTTACAGGTTTGTATGCAAGAGGCCGCCGCTTCCGACGGCGAGTCGGCGTCGCCTCGGCGGCTTTATGCCGCCGAACCATTTTAACTTTGGTTATGTGGCCGCGCCACATCATTTATACAGGAGGCATAGTAACACAAAAAAATAATACGATGTATTCGAAATTACCCTTTCGGCGAAACGACTTTCGTCAAAATTCGAGAATCATATCGGATGTATTCAATGTGCGAACTAATTTCTTGAATATCATCGAACAGGATGTTCGCTAGTGAACTTTTCACAACTGATTTTTTGCTATGTGAAATCAGTTTCAGTGAGGATCGCGTTCTCAAAAAAAAACGGCACTGAGCTTTTCTGCAGTGAGTTTTCTGATCAATGATTTTTTTGTCTACAAATCAATTTTTGCTACATTACATCGGAAATATGATCATCAATTTATGATAACGACGATAACGACGATAACGACGACGGTTTTGAGCTAGTATGCGCAGGAAGCAGGTAGTAAAGCAAGTGCATCATTCCGGTTGGTTCAGATCCAGAGCTAAGTTCCAGTTCCAGTTCCAGTATCAAGAATTCAGTTCAGTATGGCATCAATTGCGGGACGTTCGCAGAGTCAGTTTGATTGCGTAATTCTGCTGCTGGTCGTTTACATTGAAGCAAAATATAACGATGTGGAACACTATACAAATTCAGGCCTTCTAATGTTGTCTAAAGAACTATAAAGATTGCTTAAAATAATCTATTTTGTGCAAACCTTGAATAGTTTTATTAACTTTGAGCACTTTTCGCACCAAATGAGTGCGAATAAAGCCAGCATTTGACTGCTTCGCGTTCGAGAAAAATGTTCTGAACAGTGTTTAATATCGTAGAGAATTCCACAGTTTGGCCTTTCTGAAGGCCAGAAATGATTCCCGTACAGAATTTGGCTAGTTTCTTTCGATGAAATATGCAAACCAGAAATGAAAAAATTGATATTAGCATTATGTATGTTGTCATTACGTTACTCACCCACTTTTTTTTTATTCTAAAAATTAAGGGTGTCACTGTGAAAGGGTAACAAGATAATAAATAATACATAAATAAATTAAACACAATAAATTGGTAATACGATATTACGTATTACACACCTCCCACATCCGCACCTCCTCATTATACTAAAAACAGGAGTCCACCAGTCATCGTTTGACATCGAGTAGGCATGAGGTCGGGGCTTGTTTCGACCAGAGCTAAGTCAATCAAACTGCCGATACGAAACAAAATGAGATGAAATTTGTCGCTCCTTCCGAAATATCGTGCACCTTTAACTTGCAAAGTACATGAACATTATTTGTTGCTGAAAAATTAAAGAGTTGGTTATCGAAGCGAAAAATTATTCAAGGAATTTCATGAAACGAAATGTGAAAGATATAATTTTGTTCAATACAGAAGAAATTCATTGCATGCACTCATTTTTTTTTTGGTTTTATAATCAAGTAACATTAATCGAGGAGCATGTATACTGAACCAAAAACGTGGATCAAATTATTCCTAAGATAAGCTTCGAACTCAAAAGGATTTTTAAAACTGGCCGTAACTGTACAGTTTATCGAATGTTTGCTTTGAAACTCCAAACTGCTTTGATGAACATGAAATAAGCTTGACATACGCAATCGAGGAATTATCCGCGGAATGAAACCGATTGTAACATACCACGATAAAAAACCCCCGGGATTACAAGTGAACAAAATGTGATCTTCACATGAAATTTTCGTGGTTGTTTTCTGCAATGCTCAACTTCGAAAACTTGAATAGCTTTTGGCACCAGCATTACTTTTACTCCTTCGTAAGCAATATATAAATCACGTTCATAATTGAAGAGGAGCCAGAATATGTATTAAATTTTAGACTTTAAATCTGAATGAATTATTAGTTTTATTACTTACTACGCGTCTCTTATTATAAATCTATTATGATATATCACAAGATTCTTAGGGTGTAGTTTGGATAAAAGAGGATAACGGTGAACATTACATTACCGAACAAAAAACATTACTGAACATAACGGTCTTTTTTCATGTGAATCATGGAAGTATTTCGAACTTTCGAACTATCGGAATAATAAGCTGAAATGTAATAAGAATTCTTGTTTGAATTTCTGTTCTTCATACGATGTACATTTTCATAGAAACACATATTTTCATCGTTTCAAAGAAGTTTTTTTTGTCAGGCGGCGACATTAAATTCAGGTTTGAAACCAAATTCACCCACTAACTCAAATGTACACCCCCACTCCGCCCATGGACTGTGTCTTCGTTGCTCATTTCCGTAGGCTGCTTCCGGTGTTTGTGTGGGTCGTCTCGCTCTAGCTGATGGCGTAAATTAGAATCCAGTTGTTCCTGTTTGTAGCTTTTGATGCTTTGTAAACACGGGCATACTTGGCGTATAATTTTCAATCACTTCGATGTGTCTTTCAGGGTTCTCGTGTTCAGGAAAGTGGAGAAAACCGAGAGATCACCACCGTCGAACAGTACAGCTTCCAGGCGGATACGGCAGGTTACGTGGGCTGTTATGCGGCCAACAGTGAAGGTCAGGACTTTGTAAAAGCTGATTTACTGATTAGCGATTTGGAGGAACCGGTCTCGATTGTACTGGAGGCTCCGAAATCAGACGTCACTTTCGGAGATCGTGTCTCGATCGTGTGTGCGGCCTCGGTCTACAACTACACTAGCCAGATTGCATTCTTCCAGAACGATGTTGAGCTAGCGGACGACAGTACGGATGGAGTGTCTTTTGAGACTTGGTACGAAACGTACGCATTCAGAAAAAGACTGATAATCGATGATGTCAGCAAGGAGCACGAAGGAGAAATTCGCTGTCAAGCGAACGTGGCCAACTCGGATCTTATCGAGAGTAAGGAAATTCGGTTGATTGTGCACGTGCCCATCCAACCGAGGATTTTGGAAGGAAGTGGCACTGTTGAGCTGGAACTAGGCATGGGTGACACCAACCAGTTCCAGTGCAGTGCCGAAGGGATGCCCCAACCGACGGTAGAATGGTTGAAAGATGGCATGCCGATGGATTTCGAGAATGAAACCCGGATTCAACTGATCAACGGAACGACGGTGTTCTTCCAGTTCCTGAAGTCAGAGGACTCCGGTGAATATTCGTGCCGAGTTCAGAACAAGGTGGGCCAGGCTGAGAAAATATGGAATCTACGGGTAAAAACTGTGACCATTCGAAGGACTTGGATATATTTGGTCCTCGCGCTGTTGTTCGCATTATGTATGGCGGTTATTCTAATCTCAATGTTTTATTATAAGAAAAAAAGGGAAGTGAAAGCTATGAAAGAAGCCGGCCTGGCCAATTTCGAAGAAGGTAACTTAGAACAAATGAATCCGGAAATCTCTCTAGACGAGCAAGCGGATTTACTCCCATACAAAAGCGAGTATGAATTTCCGAAAGAAAGACTAAAACTTGGCAAGCAGTTGGGAGCGGGAGCATTCGGTGTTGTGATGAAGGCCACCGCCGCCGGGATTATGGTCAATGAAGACGAGACGACCGTTGCCGTCAAGATGGTGAAGAAGCAAACCGACAACGAAGTGATGCGAGCTTTAATTTCCGAGCTGAAGATCATGGTCCATCTGGGCCAACATCTCAACGTGGTGAATCTGCTTGGGGCCGTCACCAAAAATATCGCGAAAAGTAAGTGGCGATCTAGATTGAAGATCATGAAGTTGATTTGTTTTTATTTTCTTTCAGGAGAGCTCATGGTAATCGTTGAATACTGCCGTTTTGGAAATGTTCAAAATTTCCTGTTGAAACATCGACCTTACTTTATTGATCAGATCAATTCGGACACGGGTGAAATCGATCCTAGTATCGAAAAAAATCTATTCCGGTGGTCTAAAGCAGGCTACATATATAACAGGTAGGACTCAGAATTCATAAAAGTTTTCTTTGTGAATGTTATTTTCTAACAACTTATTGTTTAACGAATGGTGATCGATTGCTATAGTTTTAGAAAAGTATGCTAACAACCGATAATCTAGAGTTCTATCGAGTACCTACGATAACAACTACAAAGTATGTACTCAATTATTCCTCTTTCATACCGATCGATTGCCTGCTCTTCGCGATGACCAAACAACATAAGCTCAAACTGCGGTTGCAAATCATTCCTAACCAATCTATCTTCGATCTATCTCTTTTATACATTTTGTCGCAATCCTTTCCTGGAACCATCCTCGTGTAATCGTGTGCTAACCTCTGTACGCTGCCAAACTATCCAACTGGTGTGTGTTTGTGTGATTCCACTACTGCTAAAATCATTGGTGCTGGGCTTTGTGTATTGTAATTGTATTTGTTCCGTAACAAAATCCCACAGTCAGGGCTTGAAATATGTTAATCTTTCGTTTTCAACACACAACGTGAACCATCACAACAACAACAACAACAACAACAACAACTCCCACCAACGTACAACCAACTATCCAATTTACTGCAACAACATCAACAGCAACAACTCGACAAACTACCCCAATCCGAAGAATCATATCAATTCCAAGGGATACGTTAGACATTCCGGTATTCAAAACATGGCCATGGTGGACAGCTGCAACACGGAAGCTACAGTGATGACCTCGGTTGAAGGTGAGTGTTGGTCGATGCTAATATGTTCATCCTATCAGGCCATTAAATGGATTTGAAAACTGGGTTTTAAACCAACATGACATAACCTCACAAAACGAGCAGAAGTTATCAGCGCTTTGCTGACATTTTTAGTAGTCTAGTTCCTGTGGTAACTTTTTTCGCACTTTTCATTTAACTGTTCCCGATCAGATGCACATAACACAAGTATATCAACAGTTGATATGTATAACAATTTGTGTTATTTTGAGATATTTAACAAAACAGTTGAAAGTTAAAACTTCTGATAACAATAAAATAACAAAATCAGTTATAATGTTTTATTTCCATTTGCAAGACTCATGATAACGTTCATTGATTGGAAAAATTAGTTCTTCCGTTGCTTTATATCGAAATATAATGATTAGAAATTTCAAAAAACTAAAAGAAGAAACCAAATCACTCAATAAATTATTCAGTTAATGAAAAAAATCATTCAACAATTTTGGATTGAAACGATGCTAAACGTTGGCTGTGATATAGTTTTTCTGTGTTAAATTTGCTTTCTAATTTATTACAACTATTGTTATAAGTTTCTGCTTTCGGATTTCTGTAGTATCAAATTCAATAATAATTATGATACAAACGTTTCAAAATCCGTTGCGATTTTGTTCCCGCTGGAGTTTTTTTGTTATGATTTTTTTTTATATTTTACCAGTTTGTTAAAAAATATTTCTGAAATAAATTACTCCAGTTGTTATAATTCTGTTATTACCATCTGATAGGGTTTCGTTTAACTGTTGCGTTTTTTCCAATCAGATTTTTTTTGGTGAGATACTCAAAATAATTTAAACTAGCTCAAAGCGTGTTATATTCATGTTTATATAAAAATCAAGTGAAAATGTATGAATGACTGAATGAACATTGTTCTACAACCAGTGTTGGTGATTGCCGAAAATTTCACAGAAGCTGCTATATTGCTATCTATATTGTATACAACATTTTCAATCCGGTAGAAGATGCTACAAGAACTCGAGTCTCTCAATGCATGAACCGCGAGAGAATTTTTCTACATTCCTTCGCTCCACTTCATACTCTGAGTATTTCTCAGCCCATAAAAAAATTGCAGTCTGATAATGATCGCCGCTGTGTGGAATTTACCAAGAGAGAATCGCAAGTTGACAATTATCGCAGAAAATCGAATCGATGATTCGACTTGATGATTCTCATACTAGGTTGCAATATTTCAAAACCCTTGTGTGGAGTATTCACATACATTTTCATAGACACAACTTATACAAAGATTATACGCACATAGTTAGAATAAGCGGCAATAGTAAAATGATTCTATCGCAATTATCAACTGCCTGTATAGAATCGGATCGCGAAACGAGAATAAGCAACCGTTTGTTGCTTCAGAGAGGATCCCCACAGCAGCGTGCTAACCTTTGATTCTCAGAAATGTCATCGAGAGAAATTCGCTCTCGCACTGGTGTCGATTCTATGTTAAATGAGCCATGCCGGGTTTTTTGTTGTTGCGATAATTTCCAACTCTCTTTGATGGCACTGATGCAATCGGTGAAGAGTTGCCAGCGAACGTTCTTTGATACGATAAAAGCCATCCTTGTCTACAACTATCAGTTTTTTCGCTCCATGCCATTACATTACCTTCCATGCATTCCCATATCATTTCATTCTGTTCCTTGTCATCTCACTGCATTACAGTGTAATTTTGAAGTTTCAAAGTCATACTTTGAATATTTTCGAATCTACTATTCTTTGAATTTACTCGTGCCATGCAATTCCTTTGAAGCAAGTAAACTTTGGAGCGTGATTTCTTCAAGCCGCCCATTCACAGGATAATAAAAAAGACTACTGAACAACGAATCTCTTTTTATGTTGTACAGAGAAGTGCGTGAGCCTCTAATATGTATTTAAAATGTGTTTAGTATTTTATTTTTAATAAAAACATAGTATCCGAGTGACTATCACGCACATGAGGCAAGTTTCAATTTGATACATTATTTGGTTTGTATCAAAGTTCCCTCCTATGGCTGGTGGGCTTGACGGTATTGCAATTATTATCAGATACAATCAATTACAATTTAATTTAAATATGTGTTACAGTTTTTAACTTCATTATTGAATCAATTAATGAGATATCGAACGACTTGAATAAAATGTTGATTTCATTACACTTCAACATCCGTGGTTCGAAAGGCCGATAGGACTTTAATGAGCTTTGTTTTATGTTCCATTTTCTTACTACAAGCCCAGTATGAACCAGTATGAAGTGGAAATTACGTGAGTGAGCGCATCCCAATCGGGTTTTAAACGATGACATCAAACGAACAATAAATCAAGTTCATCTTTGACGTTTATTGGTGGCTTGTGTAACATTAAAAAATGTGGAATGAGATGGAGTATAATAGTATAGAATAAAATAATACAGACTGAACATATGAGCAAAACCACTGATAGCTGCCAAACGATGTTCATCCAGTTTATTTTGTGAGGATGTGTCATGTTCGTGTGGGACCTGATGGGTAAGATGATCTGTGAGTAAATTGTAAGAAGAAGTGCATTCAAGAACGGTAATAAAGGCCACCGTTTGAGCTCAGGACTAACAATCGTCCAAAAGCAGAGATAATAGTAGGGTAACGGTACCCGTTTTATGTCACCTTCATTAGTTATCTAATATATTAAAACCATTGGTTAGAGTGAGATCTGTTATCTATGTTCTATAGACTGACTTCAAGAGTAAAAAGAAATTAGTAGCATTTGATTCGAGTTTTCGCATCGCTATAACACCAGTATTGAACAATTTTTGAACTACTTTTTTCTGCAGTATTGGTTTACAGAACCGAAACAAAGTGTTCGATTTTATCACAATTTATTTATTGAAAGTCTAGTAATCGTCAAAATAACACGGTGACTCTACTAATGAGATGACTATTGGTACATAAACCCTAGTTAGAATCTATTAGAATAGAAATAGTAACTCAATGTTACGATGTTTGCTTGTGAAATATATGTGTGTATATGTGTATATGTATGCGTGTGCAGGCCGGCAGATCATTTTTGGTTCGAGTGGGTAGTTTGCCTTTAAAAAAGTCGCCGACTGCGTTTCTATTGTTCATGAATGGAAAGGAATATTCAAGTAGTTTTGTCATTGATTTATTACAGCATGTAAATAAAATACATAAAATCATTTGCGCAATGCAAACGCAGAGCTGCGCTTTGCATTTCGCAAAACAAATAGCAACTTTATTGAGTCAATCTTGCAACATTGTTGATCCTGAGTACGTTTTTAACTAGCGAAGAACCGAAAAACTTCGTTCATTCGAACAAGATGATCCTGGTCAAGGGTGCGAAAATTTGACATTTTTTATACTGTTGCCAAGCATAAGACGGTCACTACCAACGATACGCGCAGCTGCTACGTTCAACAGTAGCCAACACGCAATGACACGAGATCTTGGCGCAATAATGAGAGTCACGACACACGACAGCAGTTAATTTTGCCGCACTCTCTCACAGCAGTCAAAGCCACAGCCGTTCGCTTTGTGGTAGTGTACGTACATACTGGATAAGTAGCTGCTTTGTTCATTTTCGGTCACGGGTTTCGAGAATGTCACGAACTCAAAATGTCATGACATTTTCATAACGGGACTGTCATATCCGCTGTGACCGATCTGTGGCGATAAATTGAATGCGAACGGCGGTGTTTTTATTACCGGTTCAATTTCAGTTTTGAAAAAAAATCAGAGCTTGTTCATGCAGATGTTTCAAAGTTATTACAACTATTTACTTAAATTTCATACACGAAGTATCAGTATATACTGTATTACGCAAAAGTAAAAAATCTTGCACCAGAGACAATACAGAGACTTATTTCTATAATTCTGGTTCATGTTAAACGGGGTTTAATTGTTTGATCGAAAAAGTGCATCCAAATTCTGGAAGTCAAAGCATTTACTTTGCTTTTCTCATTGAACCGGTTCCTTCCAACGGGAGTGCAGAGAAACAAAACGCGTAAGGGAACGTGTTATAAAGCGTCCCTGCTGGAAAAACGCCCCCTTCCATTTTTAAGTATTCAAGACTTTTCTACACAAAAGCTTTATCACTAACAGTATCTTTTCCTAATTTCTGCTATACAAGTTTGGCAGTTGTCGTTTGCAGGAAAATATGAAAACACTGAACATATCATTAGGCAGCTTTTCGATGTAAGGTTTTTCTTCGACTAAACAATCATTTTTACCGTGTTAAACGTCTAATGGTCGGTTGCTACTTATCAATTAACTTTCGGCAGTGCTCTTGTCTCTATTTACGGTATAAAAATCTAGAGAAACAAAACCATTTCTTTGATACGAATTTTCTCATAACACGAATGTTATACCCCACCTTCGATTCAACAGTATTCTTCACCAAGTAACAATCCGCAACTAGTTTTGATACGGCTAAGTCCAAACTATGTTGCAAAAAGAGCACGGATATTTTTTTTATGTTATACTGGTTTGTTTTAAATGACAGAAATGTTTCTTCATAACATAACTAGCTACGAAATAGTTATAAAGGTTTCCAATTACCAAATCTTTTTGTCATATTGCATTAATTATAATTCATAAGTTATCGTTACTTAATCCAAAAGCAAAGTCTTGGCATTACATTCCTTTTGTGGAATTTGGCCTTTCTGTTTCAACAGACTTCGCAGCCGATTCTTAGTGTACAGAATCATTGCATGGCTAGTACTATGGATCCTACTGACACTACGAATCCTTCCAGGTCGGGGCTCGAACATACGACAACTGGCTTGTAAGACCAGCGTCCTATGCATTGAACCGCCAACCCGGGACTTACTTAATCCAAACATATCTTTAATCACAACTATGCTTCTTGCTACTAGTTGAAAATAAGTTTATCAATTTCAACAGTAGCAACCCGTTCTGATACCACTTAGCCCAATGATGTTGAAACAAGAGCACGAACATGTTTTCTATGTTAACCAGTGACAGCAGTGTTTCTTTATAACATAAACATTAAACTAACTATCATTTGTAAGTTATCGTTACTTGATTCTAACAAATCTTCAATCACAGCTATGCATTTAGCTACTAGTTGAAAAAAGGTTTATTTTCCGTCGCGAAATCTTTAAAAACACGTAAGCGTCTATGTAAATCGTTGCTGTGAATTGATATAGCAGTAACATAGATATTACAAGATTATGACATACAATTTCTGCATTGATTTAGATAGCTATCGGTTTTCCCAACGTTATGATAACGAAAATACAACCTAGAAAACTTTTGTTGGCTTGAATATGGCGATCACACTATGGAGTCGCAAGAAGTGTGTAAAACATGAATAAAACCAGGATATTACTTTTTTAAACACTTCTTTTTGGCGAAAATAATAAAAGGCAGAATAGTCATTTTTGTTCTATGCACTATTATAAACATGAAGAAAACAATATAGGGATCGAACATCGATTGTGATAATATTATAACTCTCATGATATATGAATTTAAAATAATGAGAAATCACTCTACTTGGATTAATGTTGTTCTGACCCCATAGGGTTATTTCGTTGTTTTTCTTCATATCTTCATAAACAGATTTTGATTGAAGGCGCATAAAAAACAGGTAATTAAAATTGCATTCCGTTCGACAGTTTCAAAATCGTTGTGAAATTTGTACCATGTATCAAGTTTGTGATTTGAAGTACTCTACTGCCTTTTTATTGCTGATGGAAAAGTATTCTGGATTTATTCAATGTTTATAATGTCGATGATGACTCAGTTTCAACCAGTTTGCTTGAAAACAAGTTATTTTCAAGTTATGGAAAGATAAGTTATTTCAGTAGGGCATTAGAACGTAACGACAACTTATTTTTAGCTGACTTGACAACTAGTAGAAACTGCGCTTTTTAAGTCACGCAAGTGGTTATATGTAAGTACCAATCACTACAATTTCTGGTTGCAAACTAGTCACAAATAAGCTAGCGTAACAAAAATTGTTACTTGGGTCGAGTTTAATTATTGTTTTAAAGATTTATAACCGTTATTAACATAAAATGTAGCGTTGGGAGGAACAAATGTGTTGGTTTCCAATTATAATTATTTGATTCTGCAATTGATGTCTGATGCGAAAAACATCTTCTTTATCTGCTTCTCTTCTATATCGACATTTCAAGGGGCATATTGCATCATTGTTGTGGGACACACCACTGATTTGTTGTGAGGCATATTAGACGGTTGCTGGGGCATTATGCCAACGACAAGCGAAAATACTGAGAATGTGGTCGTTTTGGAAAATGTGTTTGTATCAATCAATTCTCATCACTTCTACCGAAATTATTGAAAATTATGTTGCTCAGACGTATTGCAAAGAAATACATACATTCTCGAAGAAAATATTTTAGCACGTTTAGAAATATCTCAATGTTTTCTTAAGGGGGCATTATTATAACACTTTACCCTAAGGATACACAAAAAACCGTCTGCATTGGGAAGCAAGACTTTCTTGTGCATGTCCCTTACACCTCATGAGAATCGACATAAAACGAATTTCAAAGTTGAGCCTTGTTGGTGACTATCGCTCGAAAGTTGTTGAATTTGGAAGGAGCTACTGTTTATTGTGGCTAGCCATTTTTAGATTGAAAAGAGTAGAACAACTATCGATGAGAGCCAACGACGATATTCACGAGAGAAAATGTCATGAGACCTATGACATTTTTCATCTGCTATAGTCGTGGCGAATTACAAACGGCGCCTGCTGTCATTTGCGCGGTTTGACTGTCTGCTGTCTCATGTCATTCTCCAGTACCGCTTGCAACCCTGATCCTGGTACTGTAACAATTGGATGAACGAAACGCACAAACTCTGGAACAAGCCCTCTTTACCATTTATAGATTTTTTTGTAAGATATCTACAACTTCTCCCAGACTCATTTTCCTTTGCAGTAGTTACAAATAAACGATATATAAAAAAGTAGTCGCGAAAACATATTTCTGTCACTGAGTAACCTTTTCTTGTCAAAATCGTTCTAATTCAATTTCCCAGTTCCATAGATATCTGCTGGTTGACTAACTGAAAGTCTTTCCAATAGTTTAAAAAATCGCCAAAATGATTTTCTAATATTTTTTTAAGAGATGAAATCAATTGATTAAAAACTTCAAAGTAAGATTTGCTAAAAAAACTATTGTTTTTTCAAATAGTTCTTCACCATTCTTTGTTCTAAACATTTTGGAATTTTTCGGCAACGCGGAATTTAAGACTCGCTCAATTCAAGGTCAGAACTTTGCAAACTGCTTGTATTTTTCCATGCGATTCGATGACGCAAAGACCTTACAAGTCTTGGTTTAATATTTCCACACGATCGAAAATTTCAATCAGCATATTCAGGTGAAGTAACTCGAACGTTTCCAGGTGATCATGAAATCAAGACGCTTTAGCTGATAAGGCAATGTCAATTTTCATGTCTACAGAACGGTCATGAAAAAACTGCAAACATTGTTTGTAATTTACTTTGACAGTGCTCAGAAATTATTGTTATCATTATTCGTTTATATGACCGTTTGGTCATTCGCCGAGGTTCCTCAGAGGTATTTTTCGTACCACCCACCAGTATAATGAAAACGAAAATGTATACAAACCTTTCATTCATCATTCAATTCAATTTTTCAAATTGCCTTTTATAATACATGCTACTGTAAGGCTGATATAAAACCACAAAAGGCGAAATATTTAGCTGTAATAATGCAGAGGATGGTTGCTTGATTTCTGCACTAAAGTTATGTTATTATAAAACACAATGTGAAAATGTCGTCGAGTTGAATCGATTGGTATATGGCATTTGGCCTCAGAAAAATTTTCTAAAGTTTGAGCAAATTCTATACCTATTTTTTATATAAAAAAAAAGGTAAAACTGCTCTGAATAGTACAGTGCTGGTGATTAACTTTCGCAGGTAGGGCAAGTCCCTACATTCAGCTCCTATGATTGATATTTTATCTTTGATGCGTCTCGAGCCAATGAACTTTCTCTTGGCATTTTTTGTTGAAGTGCTGTTTCTTCTATTTGAACCTATTTGTTAACAAACTTCTCTTCAGCAGTGCTGTCTGGTCTAAATATTTGATTATTTGATGATCAGCTTCTTATGATTGGCAATGAGTAGAATTAGCCGAAAAAACAAGCGAAATTAAAATAAGATTTCAAAACTTCGGGACCCGAAATCGTAAAACAACTCGAAACCCGGATAAATTTTTTAACCCGAACCAGTTGAAAATGAAAAATCGGCACCCGGACCCGACCCGACCATAACAAACATATTTTTTTCGGTATTCGAACCCGTCCAATACTCCTCGGGTACGGGACCATCTCTAGTGCCAATTAAGGATATATTCTAAATGACTGTTTGATTCACTGATTCACAAACTTTGAGTATAATATCTGTTTGTCTGTGCTATGAACTTATGAAACAAGTAAAATTCAGTTCCATTAAGGCTGTGCACCATTTCGCGAATGACTTTAACTTTTGGTTTAAATTTGACATATCGATAGCACCAATTCAACTAACTTCAATTCAAAGTTTGACTGATGAAAAGATTTGTGTTTATTTCGCACTGAAAATGAAATGATAACAAGTGTTATAACAATTGCAATACAAAGAACGTAAGAAGAACGCAATCTCAGGATGGAGGTATAATTGCTTGAAGCTTTTAACGCTGAATTGAAATGCAGTAACAAATACACGAAATTTAAAAACAATGATTCGTTTTTAAATTTCGTGTATTTGTTACTGCAATCGGTTTAGAAATTGTAAACATGCAAACGCACACACACTCGCTCACGGACTGAATGGCATAAAGTCTGCGTTGATGGTCGTGATTTTGAAATAAATGTTGAAAAACTCATCAAAAAACGGCCAACAACGACGCCGGCCACAATCAAAGGCTGTGCTATTGAGAACGGGGTAGGAATATATCAAAAATCAGGTAACAGAACATATCGGCCTTGGTGAGAAAGAAAAACTTTTTTACACTGGATTCTTATTATTTTCTTGATAGGAAGTAGAGGATGAAATATTCCACAATAGAATCAAATCTTCCTGAACCCAAGAAATAGAGATAATTTATTGGACGTTCTAGAAAGACCACAACTATATGCAAACAAAAGTGAATTTTTACCGACACGAACTATAGCAGGAAAAATGTGAATACACGCATTGAATACTTGTGAAAAATTGTTGGTGTCCATGCACGGAACTATGCCGTCTTTGATCCGGATCGGGATAGTATAAATAGACCTCAAAGAACTCCTCTAACTGTGCCACACTAAAAGTAGTCACTCGATCTTGCTCGATAATTTTTGCAATCATAAACCGTTTTTCTTTGCGTCAATTTTCGTCAATCACACGACTCATTACTTCAGCGCCAACTCTCTCATTTAGTGGAGACTGGAGAGTCTAACGTAATTGACTCTTGTGGCAAACATTGAATTCTACCATACCTAAAGTTTACTATACCAATGATCGCTCGCAGCCTTATATTATATGTGTTATCAATTAAGGCATACGATAGGAGCTAGCGAACCACAAACTATAACTTTTTCTAGGGTATCCAAGAGCTCCTTTACTTACAGAACTTGTAGTAGCTTCGAGCTGATGTAAGTTTTTTACGATAGCTAACACATTTTTTCAATTACAGCCGAGGAACCAAACACCAACAACAGCGTCAACTCAAAAGAGCCACTGTGGCGCTCCAACTACGGTATGGACTACAAGGGCCCTGCCCGATCGGTGACCACAATCGATCTGGTTTGCTGGGCTTCCCAGGTGGCCTGCGGTATGGAATACCTAGCATCTCGAAAGGTCCTGCATGGGGATCTTGCCGCACGAAACATACTCCTGTGTGATGACAATGTGGTGAAAATCTGCGACTTTGGGCTTGCTCGCTCAATGTATAAGAGTGACAATTACAAAAAGAAAGGTGACGCACCACTGCCATTCAAGTGGCTGGCATTGGAAAGTATTAGTGATAACATTTTCGGAACATACTCGGATGTGTGGGCCTACGGTATTGTACTGTGGGAGTTCTTCTCTTTGGCCAAGGTACCGTACCCGGGAATGGAACCCAATCAGGAGCTGTACAACAAACTACGCGATGGTTACCGGATGGATAAGCCACAATATGCCAACCAAGACGTATATGATATTATGTTAAATTGCTGGAATGTTAAGCCAGACACGAGACCCAGTTTCAAAGATCTGAAAAGCCGGTTCAACGCAATGTTGCCGGAGGAGCTGAGGGATGTGAGTAAGAGTTACCTTTAGTTTAAACAAATATCTGTATGTTGTTTATTTTCTAGCATTATATCGATCTCAATGAGCCATATTTGGCGATGAATGCCGAAAAGGAACAACGAGGTGAACCAGACTATCTTACCAGCCTTGGTCCTCCGGAAGATCAGGCTCCTCGGCCGCCTCCAAATTACGTCAACGGAATTATACTACCGTTACCGCCCAGTATGCCTAAATTCTATACATCCTAAAATAATCTCTACTAATTGATAATCTTCCCTTCCACAGTTTCCGACAAGCCGGACTATCTGAAAATGACAAGTGCCAAGTCCGACTCGGAAGAGAGCCAGTTTGACTTTGCCTCGTTCAACAATAGTCAACCGTCACCAACGTTGAAGAACAATCTGGACACCAGTCCGCAGCAGGGCAGTAAACGTCACAAGAAAAAGGGTATTCCCGAGGAAATTCCGATGCTACACAATCGCGGCATATCCGGACAGGGTTTCAATTCCGACTCGGAAACCGAAGCAACCAGCCCCGTACCGACGGTACGAACATCGAAAATTCAACAACCCGAACGCGAGTACACGAATATTAAACGATTGGATCGAGCGCCCGACGACAAATCACTAGCGGCGAACGACGCCTTCAGCAATCCTGGGTACGTTATGGTGAAAACGGTCAACGAGAAGAGATTAACATGAGTCCGGACGATTGACTGATGGAAAAGGCGCACAAGCCATCCTCAAACTTACTTAGCACACTGCAAACCGATTGAAACAATCGGTTGCTGATTGACTTCCTCGAGGTTTTTTATGGAGAGTTACTTTCGACTGAGAAACAAAACAAAAACCCTGTATCATTTTAGAAGAACCTAACCATTTGAATGTGAATCGAATGTACGTACGCTTCTATGAGTAGAACTAGCGGAGATGATTTATTTACTGCTGATAGTGAAGAAATGAGAGCTTTCCACGTTATGCAAACGTTATGCACTCCTATGGAAATTGCTTTTTGAGAAAAAGTTGCCTTAAATGTTTTTACGATCAATATCGATTATCTTTCTCATTTTAACGATGCACGTAAATTATTGATATAGAGTTTAACTGAAAACTGAAGAAATGAAGTTTAATTACAAAACTATCACATTACGTCTCACTGTCTGTCGCTCTTTGCCAGCCACTCATGGCACGGCTACCTCGTAAGACCCCCCCCCCCCCATTGATCAATCCACCTTACTCGATGTGTTTCTCTTTTTTGGATCTCCAATCTGCTGTAGCAATTCTTGGTCCATACGCCGTCTCCACATTCTATCTTAGACCATAGATGGTTCGCAGCAGATTCTTCTTAAAAGCGCGTTGATCCTCGTCCACCATAATCGTTTAGTAGATGGTCAATTTCGTGCGATGGCGTATTCGATTCAAGGGTTTTGAGAGTTCAAAGTACGCACAATTTTCTGCTGGAATAAGCCTTTGTATTTCTTTGCCGGTATCATTGTCGGCGGTCACCTGTGAACCCAAATACACGAATATTCAATATTCGAGATGAAAGGCGAAGTCGACGACACGACCTGCCACCCGCCTATTAAAACTGTATCGTAAATTTAACTACCCCTCAGTAACTCGTAATGTCAAAATGAAAGCTTAGGAAATATATTTGATACTGGCAACCCAGGTTGATAAACTGTTGTTTTTAGAATAACTGGTACAACATCCTAGGTTACTATTGTTGCTCCATTTAAAAATGTAAATAGGACAAAACGACTCAATATGTTATATGTATTTCAACACGGCTATAAATCAGGGCGCAAAGGAAGAAAACGAAATGGCAAGTATAAATGAACTTTCTTTGCGTTTCGCCTTCGGCTCGTCAGTGCTTAAAGCAGTTCAAGTAGAACTGCCATCTCCGCCTAGCAGTCCAACTTGAACCGCTAAGCAGACGCAAAGTCCACACTATACAATGAATTATACCCAGGTTCAGGCGCGTACACAGGGGGGGGTTTTAGGGGTTCAACCCCCCCCCCCCCCCCCCCCCCCCCCCCCCCCCCCGAAACAAAAAATTATAACCCATGGGAAACATTGTGATATAAATTGTACATGTGTTGATTTATCACCATGTTCTAAAACCCCCCCCCCCCCCCCCCGAAAATTTTCTCTGGCTACGCGCCTGCCCAGGTTTAATTAAAATCGATAGCTAATATAACAACTAATGATTTTTTTAAGAGGCTTCAAAATTGTCTGCAATCGCGTTTGCGATTTGCCCCCGGATGCTGCCGAGAAAACCGCTCACACTAATCCAAATGTTTAGGAATGAAGTGGTTGGAACGAGACCTTTAAGATATAAAAGGTAGCGAAATGAGATGCAAAATAAGTCAATGCATTTTTATCAAACAAATGCGGTTCGATTAAAGAACAAAGAGAGTAATTTAGATCACGAAACATGAAATCGATACTATCGGATATAATTAATGTAAAATATAAAAACGACCAATACGACTTCGATAAACATTACTAAAAGAAATTCTAGGTGAAGATTTATAATAGATTCTTAGTGAAGTGCTATAGTACGGTCTGTATCTTCCTACGAATGTTTTTCTTAAGTAAAGATAGTCCAAATAGACTAAAGTAAAGATAGACTTCAAATATCCATATTTCGTATCTGCTCTCTTTAATATTTAATATTCTTGAGTCGTAGCATGTAATCGAGATTGACAATCGCCGATTCAATGTTTTCTTCAGTAACAGATGTTGTTGGGTGGCCAGGGATCTCATCATGATCCAAGCATGTACGACCACCTTTGAAGCGTTTATACCACTTGTATGCCTGTGTTTTTCCTAGACACGATTCACCAAAGGCCTTTTCTAACATTTTCGCCGTTTCGGAATACTTAAATCCATTTGCAACACAAAATTTGATGCACGCACGTTGTTCTAAATTTTCATCCATTATAAAAATCGCCACACGAAAATCTTCTTTGTATGGACGCCAAACAAAGACTAATTCTACGATATGCGTCAAAATTTGACAGAATGTGTATAAAAGTATTGCCAACGTTGAGAGAATTAAAGTTTACCGATTGGACAAGCGCGGGAATTCTAAAATGAAAATTCCGGTTCTTTTTTTATCATAAGGTACAATCAGAACTTACAGGAAAAAGCGAAATACCCTACCAATAAGTAAACAAAATGAAATAAGTATTCAATATACATATCAATATTTATCTCAGAAACAGATCTGGTTGAGTAACTGGCCGTTCTCCAGGACTATTCTATCACCATTTTCTTTATTTCTTCCCAGGAATCAATTGAATGGCAATTTTCAAATTCAGAAGAACTTTTTTAATTTGTTTGTTTATTCATATTGCTAGGGTACCTTGGTAACTATTTTGTAGCAATCAGAACAGTGTTGTTTGAAAGTTTTATTTTCATATTTCACAAGGAGTCGCTATATTTGGGGTAACTGGCGGTAAATCATTCAGGAACAATTTTTATTTCCCCGGCGAACGACCAAAATTAAGTTAAAGCCGGGTATAAATAAACGATATAAAAAAAAAAAATTATTTCGTTTTGGTTCGGAGTGTCTGGTCGTGTCGTCGGCGAAGTGCTTGTATGTTGTCATCTTCATCTCCTAGTTATGTGTCACAATATTAACACCATCAGCGAAATCAAATAGGTAACTGAAGAGACTTTCTGAAGATCGGTTTGGTGTGACCTGTGCAATAATTTTTGGATTATTTATGGTTATGTCACGCTGTTTAATTATGAATTGTTATTCATATTACTGTTAGCATGGAGGAAGAATTATGTTGTTGAATTTAGTACAAGTCGAGATATTCACAATAGTGAAAATTGCTGATAAAATTGCAGGGCTGCGTCGAATATTGGTGGTTCTCCGTTGTAACACTGATGTAGCTGTCATATATGAAACATTTCGTATCCATATCCCACATCTTCCCTCTTCTGCAAAAAAGTCACAATGTGTTGTCTCATGGGATGGAACTTTTCTGGCTCACCGATAGTAGCACATATTTTACATGCTTTAGTTCACGATTCGGCGTGCAACTACCTGACTAATAGCATAAATCAAATAAACATAGATTTCTCACTGTACGGTGACACTAACAGCACCTCTAGTGACAAACGGGTGTACTTTTTTCCATTAGATACTGTGGTTGTGTTAAATGCGTAGGCAACTTTTTGCATGCATTTTAGGAGCATTTACGCACCCATTCTCCACCAGACGGTGCTTTTGGTGTCACGGGTTGCTCAACTATATTACTATTACACTGGGAAATCTATGTTTATTTGATTTATGCTAATAGCAAAGGTGAGGTGAGTCAGCTTCGAATCTCGTACATAGAAGTAGGGGAGAGAAATGTCAAATTTGTGCGCGCCATAATTGCAACACTGCGCACCCATACAATTGACATTAATATTGACAGTAACTTTCAATACCATCCTTCGTTGTAACATCTTGCACTTTTGCCATCATTAGAAACCCAAAGTAGGTAGATTCCACTCTGACCGTTTCCCACGGAATGGATGTTTCGTCAAACGGCTTATTAACTCCAATATACAACCGGCATAATGTATCCGCAATATTGGCGCGTCCTCGGATGTATGCAGAGTCCAACCAGAGCTGCAAATTGTCAGTCATGTCAAATGACCTTGACAGACTGACTAAAATCATCGTCAACTGTAATCGGTAAGGTCAAAGTGTCTGTCAAATGAGATAATAGATAGTTCAATGACCAAGTAGAAGTATACTCAGTCAAAGACAGCCCGATCAATAAGGGATAACGAAATTGTATCTGGGGTTGTTTCGTTTTTGTCGTGAATACGACTTACTTTACTATGGGGTGCCTTTTCAAAATTTACCCTCTGAGAGAGTGATAAGTTTTTGATCGTGAATATCTATTGTTGTATCTAATGAATCAACATAATTCTTGCGAAATGCCATCGGAAATATGATCACAATTTTATGATAAAATTTTCAGTTTTGTGACATAGTCTCAAATAATTCAAAATTAATCTTTTCTGAAATGTTTGGTATAAACGAGTATCAAAGAGGATAATTCATAAGGCGCGTTTGCCTTTCTCGTATTTTTAAAGCTCATAGCTCAGTGATCTGTGAAAGGATTTATATAATCTAACTACCAATAGAATCGAAATTTTTCAATTTAAACGTGTATAGTAAACGCATTGAAGTATTTCAATAGTACACTATTGAAAAACCTGTCTCATTTGATCCATGTCAACACCAGCCAATCAGAACGCGTTCTAAGGAAGAGAACAAAATATCTGCTGCTGTACAACAAATCGTCCGGGAAAAATGTTCCGAAAAGTGGTGAATATCGCAGTGAGTTCCTCAATTTGGTCCTTGTGAATGCTAGAAACGAATCCCTACAACATATTGAAAGTTTCTTTCAATAAATTATGCAAATCCAAAATGAAATAATCGACATTAAAATTCTGTATTCGGCTATTTTTATAGCCGTTAGGACCGCCCATTAGTAAAAAAGCTACAAACGAAATCACATAAAAGGAAATCTCTTAACAAAAATTCAATCAGTTTGGATTCTATCGCCACTGCGAGCAGATGTGTTTTGCGTCGTCTGCACAGCTAGTTTCGCTTTCGACAAGAGCGATTACGTCACAGCTGCCAGTCATTAGCATTGGGAAAAAAACAACGGTGGAGAGCATTGCACAAAATCAGCCGTTCTAATGGCTCTAAAAGTTTTCTAAAGAACTATTAGGATTTGTTGTTCGCAAATCGAAAGGAAATATCCTCAGTTTAGTGCAAATCTAGAACAGTTTGGTTAGATTTGTGCACTTTTTGCTGTGTGAAATTCACAGTAATCTAGATCAAGTGAAGCCTTCTTTGTTTTTGCGAAAAATGTTCCAGAGTTTAATGTCGTAGAGAATTACGCAATTTGACCTTTCTGAATGCTAGAAACGAGTCCCTTCAGCATATTGATAGTTTCTTTCAATAAATTATGCAAATCCGAAATGAAATAATCAACATTAAATTTCTGAATGCGGCTATTTTTATAGCCGTTAGGACCGCCCATTAATGAAAAAGCTACAAACGAAATCAGGTAGAAACAAGCGTCTCAACAAAAAGTGAAGCCTTCTTTGTTTTTGCGAAAAATGTGCAAAGGGGAATGCTTGCATAATTCATACAATTGATCAACTAATTGATATTCGGAAGTGTTAAGGAACATGTCAGTTATTTTCGTATTCACGACATCCAGTTATGTCTCTGACATTACCCACCCGCCTTTTTCTATCTGAATTAGTCATAATCTTGGCCTCGTTAATAGTTAAAATAACAAAAATTATAACTCAATTTAACCTAGGTGATAACAAAATTGTTACAAACCTTGATATGTAAATATCAATATTATATATCAATTTGTTAGAAATTTAGTACGACTTTTCAGATGTTATTACCCATTTTTTGGGGGAAAGGCTTTATCGTGCAAATCTAAAAATAGATTTCGCGAAGTAAGGTGAAATTGCATAACTTTAGGCGATTTGATTTGCGTTAAAAAAACATGAACAGTTAAGCGACTGGTTTCGAACCGGGAAGTTTTGAGTTGCCAACATACGCTACGATTGCATCGGGGCATGAGAACCAACTGAGGTTGGAAGGATATATTGGCATCATATAATAACTAGTGTAAGGCCATATTGCTTCAAAAAATAAACTATCGCTCTCCACCTCTTTTGTCGTTTCCTTCCAACCGGCATAGAAATGACAAAGGGGCTATTTTAGAACTATGAGCAAGCTTTTTTTTCGGTACTGAAGAATAGTTGTGAATGAACGGAAATGATTGAATTCAGTGAAACAAAACTACCTTATAAAATCTGAGGAAATCAACTAATGAATGATAGATTTTCAGTTTTTTCTTCTTTGTACCAAGAGGGCCGACTTTTAATTCGAATCAGTTTGCTCGTTCAATTGAAGTAGTGAATTGTCTGTACGTGTATGTATGTCGATTGGCGGGTATATTTGATTAAAATGTGCTCTTAATTTTCTCGGAGATGGCTGAATCGATGTTCGTAAATTTAGATTAGAATAAAAATTCGTTTGAAAGTCAGTGAAAAATCAGAAGTGTATATAACATCGATTTGAATAGCAAGTTTTTATGATTAATGATCAAGCTATTGCCTTTTAATCACATTAGTTTGCGATATCTGCAGCCAGAAGACCCGACAGTAATGTCAAAATTGAACTTTTATTCCAGTTTGATTGTTTGATATCTTCCTAGATTGACTCACAGAAAAATAATTCAAATGGAAAGTCTCATAATGCGGGTCGGTTACTTTAAACTCTACATTGCAAATTTTGAATCCCTGCTCATGGTTCCGGATTGGAAGTAATCAAAATACTACAAAATGAGACTATTATAAATTTATCAGATATGGATAGATTGAACTTTTCAAATCGAAGGTATTATGGTGCGATGAATCGTTTTTGTCTGATTCATGAATGTAAAAATGTTTATGCAATGATACAGATAACAACGGGCTAAATTCGATATCGGCAAATCGTAGATCATATTAATTGATGACCTAACCAACTCATTTCGATTTTACTGATTTTTTATCCAAAAATTGTGAAAGTGATTCGATATTACTTTAGTTTGCGTTAGGCCATGATGATATAATCAGCGCCACTAAAAAACATTTTTCAATATATTATTAACAAAGTTTTATATTAAGAACTACGTAAAAAATCATCAGATCAACATAGTATAAAGAACAGCAAGAACTAAACATAAATCGGTACGAATTTTTAATGATTTTTTTCTCTATTTTCAGTACATCCGGGGTCCGTTAACCTTAAGTTACTTTTTTCAATCTGCAACTAAAAAACCTATAAATCGAGAAAGTTTTGATTTTGTTTTCCGTTTATTGCAGCGTCACTTTTGAAGACGTTTTGAAATTTTTAACACTTATCACTCTGTGTTTTCGGAAACAAAAATCGGCCACCGATAAAATTGAAGAATTCAAGCATTTATTTTACTCCAAGCTTGTGAAAATCATCTCTTAGAAAACATTGCGGATTCAATGAACTGAGTCGAATGCTATATCACTATTTCCAATATTTTTTAGTCGAGTTTAAAAGCGCAAAATCATCTTGAAAAATATTTACTTTCAGTTCAAAATTAATATTTGAATAAAAACTTTACACAATTTTAGTAGGAATTACTTAGGAACGTTCTCAAATTTAAAATTTAGGCTGTAATTTGAAAATCAAATATTAAATTATTGTTTTCAAAGGCATCTTCAGGTATGTGAAATTGGACAAAATGTTTGTTACTGCTCTTAATTGAAGCATAGCATTTTTCGGGTTGAAAGTCAAAAACATGATCGACAAAAGTGTTTGAACTCTTTTTTTTTTTTCTCAATTCTCTAGTATAGTTTTACCTGAAATATAACGGCCCGTAATATAATATTTGGCCTTGCTATAATCTTGATAAAATCTGAATGTTTGCTTCTGATTTGGATTGATATTGATTGATATTTATAACAGAATGAGATATAAATATTAAGATCATATATAATTTTGATAGAATCCTGTTATGCTCTGTTGATCGAGAGGTGACGCATTTTGTTCTCTCTCTCATTCTCCTATTCCCTGTTGAAGTAAAAAAATTCCATGAGAGTACTAACAAACATAAATTGATAAAGTTAATTGTTCTTTGTAAAAAGTCATCGGATTTCGGAGTTTATTGGTGTACATGAATTTAATTCAATGTTTATGCTGCTTGATTAATATTTAGTCACATCGCAATCAAGCAGTGACAGGAGAAATGAAGATAATATCAATCGCATCGGCAATCAATGAGCGTCCTGGTGAGTATAATATCAAGAGAATTTAAGTTATGACAGATCGGCTCTCAGACACTCAATATATGATGATTGGTAGAGCCTGGTTGGCAGCAGTCCAGTGACATAAACTATCCAATCTTCATCGTGCAAAGTTGCTCGTTGATAGTGACATTTAACAGCTCTGAGTCCAACATTCCGATCTACCCCATGCTCGTTTAGAATTCTCTCAAGAGCAGGTAAGTATAAACGCAAAACCCTGTCCGTCATTGCGTAGCACAAAATGGCGTTTCTATCGGTACATGCAGCTCTTTTGGCAGACAAAACGTGAACTTTCGTGCGGTTAGCCCAACTCGCGACTTTTTCTTTGTGGTCATTTAGATCTCACTTTGATCAAATTCCTATCCCTACTTCCCCGCGGTGCCGGCTGGGGTACGAGTAACCATAGGAAAGATCGGGTAACCAAGCCCGGAGGGACCTTGGTCGTATGCTGACAGGGAAGCGGGGGCTTGCTTTCTCTTTACAGAGAGCAAGCCTATCCGAGCATCTGTTCCCCATTTTGGGGCGGCTCGAAACAACGTCTGTTCTCCATGTTAGGAGCGGCTGATTACCGTCCTTGTGTCAGTGTGGGACTCTAAACAGTGATGACACAATGGCCCTCCGGCGAGACAGGAGGTTGGTGCAGGCGTAACAAGCCGCCCGGAAAACACTTGTTACGCATAATCAAGGAAGAAATACGACTCGGAATAATCGGCAAAGACCTACGCGACGAAATAAGTACTACGATTGGAAGCATAGCGCATGGAACTGCAAATCGCTTGGCTTCCCAGGATACGACCAAATGCTGCATGATGAACTTCAAATCCGCGGCTTCGATGTCGTAGCACTGCAGGAACTTTGTTGGACGGGACAGAAGGTGTGGAAAAGTGGGCATCGAGCGGCTACCTTCTACCAGAGCTGTGGGACAACCAGCGCCTTAGGAACGAGATTTGTAGTGTTGGGCAAGATGCGCCAGCGCGTGATTGGGTGGCAGCCAATCAGTGATAGGATGTGCATATTGAAGATCAAGGGTCGTTTCTTTAATTACATCATCATCAATGTGCACTGCCCACATGAGACGAGACCCGATGACGAGAAGGAAACATTTTACGCGAGTTAACGACCTTGCTACCCGGACTTGCATCCGCAGACACCAGTAAACAGGCAGCAGAGCACATTATGTGCTGACGCAGAACACGGTGTACATTTCGGCATGTTGCTAATTGTGACAACGTGTGCAGAACGCACGGCAGCTAGGGTATTGTTAGTTTAATTTATCGGAATAAAAGTCAGTCTTGATTTAACCTTAAGCTGGAATTGGCGTTTTTTAAAAAGAAATCCAAAGACTTGATTTCTTAACTCGCGCAGCTGGAACGAACCTACGACAGCTGTTCACGGCGGGATGTAAAACTCGTCATCGGCGACATGAGGCCGGGAGGCAATGATCGGGCTGGAGCGCCTGAACGCGGTAACAAACGACAACGGTCAACGATGCGTAAACTTTGTAGACTCCCGAGGAATGGTAGTTCGAAGCACCTTCTTCCACCGCAAAGATATCCACAAAGCCACCTGGAAATCACCTGATCAACATACGGAAAATCAAATCGACCACGTTCTCATCGACGGGCGATTCTTCTCCGACGTCATCAATGTCCGCACCTACCGCAGTGCCAATATTGATTCTGACCACTTGTCGCGGTTTGTATGCGCTCAAAACTATCGACGGTGCACAACACTCGTCGCACAGGAACGCCGGGACTCAAACTCGAGCAGCTACATAGTGTTCGTACTGCAGAGGAATACGCGCAACAACTGGAGCAAGTGCTACCAACGGAAGAGCAGATTAGCGCGGCAACACTAGAAGACGGCTGGAGGAATATAAGGCCAGCCGTGAGTAGCACTGCTGCAACCGTACTAGGTACGAGGTTATCGAATCGAGGAAATGACTGGTATGACGGCGAATGTCAGCGGTTGGTCGTAGAGAAGAATGCAGCAAGGGATGGTACCACTGAATGATAAACAAATGAGATACATACGAAACAGGTGCGATTATTGTGGGTTGCATTGTGATGCCACCCGGCAGTGTGGTCCCATGACCAAGACCGAGTGCCACACGCGACTGTGTGCCATGCAACCAAAAAGCGGGCCACATGCACGCTGCTGCCTACGACGGGGTGGTAGGTCAGCAGTGCACAGTGGTATGTATAGTGTGCAAAAATTTGTTGCAACCGGGTTACTTGATCAAGTTCCCATCTGTTGTTGATCAGATCAACCCAGTGAAGTAAAGTTTTGGGTCGTATTTGTCGTAAAAAATTGTTAAGTGCACAAGTGTTTAGGGTATTGGTTGAGATTGGTGGTGGTGGTTGGTTGGTTGGTTGGTTGGTTGGTTGAAAACGTATCGATGGCTAACAACACCGATGGCAGCGTTGCACATGCAGCGAACCGCTCCTGTATACGTGCCCGTAATTAATGTATTTCAGTGTGTTAACCGTTAACGCCTATCGATGCGGGCATAGACAGCGAACCGCCCATATACGTGTCCATGGTTGATGGTTCGTATCGAGAGGCATTTTATTAAATCGTTGTCACGGCTTACTATGGTAAACGAACGTAACGACACATGGTGCGTTTTGGTAGTTTCGGAACGTACTTTCACAACGTGAAGTCCGTTTTGGAAAATCTGCGCAAAAATTTTTTGCTCCATACAAATGTGACCAAGTTGCAACCGGCCAACCAACGGCCGCATCATGCACGTGCAAAAGCAGCGGAACCACCTTCTACGCTACCATGCTAGGGTTCGCATGGAGGGGTGCCACAAAATGTTCTCGAATCTTGGCAAGGTTCACATCCGAACATCAGATCGACATGAAATTTCAAAATTTGGGTAGACCTGAAAAAAAAATTTTT
>NC_080571.1:279683827-279688098 GCF_030247185.1 Malaya genurostris
CTATCGGCCACGGATGCCAATAAGGTCCTCAAAGTGGGCAGGCTAAAGGTCGGATGGTCGGTATGCCCAGTGACCGCTTACCAACCGCCGGTGGTCGACATGTGCTTCAGGTGTTTCGAACCTGGCCACAAGTCGTGGAATTGCAAAGGCCCAGACCGGAGCAACCTCTGCAAGCGTTGCGGCGGCGAGGGGCACAAGGCGTATGCATGCGAAAGAACGCCACGTTGCATGCTATGCGCGAGCAAGAAGAAGGCCACAAACCACGTCATGGGCGGACCTACTTGCTCAACAAGTGGAGGGAGTAAAACAGCATGCAAGTAGTACAGCTGAACCTTAATCACTGTGCAGCTGGCCAGCAATTGCTGCACCAGTCAGTGACGGAATGGGGCATTGATGTCGCGATTCTTTCGGATCCCTATCACACACCGGTAGATAACGGGAACTGGGTGTCTGACGAAGCCAAGACAGTGGCGATCTTGACGACTGGTCGATACCCAGTGCAAGAGGTGGTGAAAACACAAGCGGAGGGAGTAGCCATAGCTAAGGTAAACGGAGTTTACTATTGTAGCTGCTACGCACCACCGAGATGGTCAATAGACCAGTTCACTCGGATGGTCGACATGTTGACCGCAGACCTGGTGAGTCGGAAGCCGGTGGTGATAGCCGGAGACTTCAATGCCTGGGCAACGGCTTGGGGCAGCCGCTTCACCAATAGGAGAGGACAGACGTTACTGGAGGCCCTCGCCAAGTTGGACGTCATGTTAGCGAATGATGGACTGAAAAGTACCTTCCAGCGGAACGGAGTCGAGTCGTTTATCGACCTGACTTTCTGTAGTCCCGGCCTAGCTGGAGATCTTAATTGGAGAGTTGATGATGGCTACACCCATAGCGACCATCTAGCCATTCGCTACACGATCGGCCAATTGGCGAGAAACACAAGGAGGAGTAATACTCCCAAAACTCTTGCGTGGAAGGTGGCTAACTTCGACCGCGAAACGTTTTGCGCTGCCCTCGAATTAGAGGAGCACAACGCGAACCTGAGAGGGGACGAGTTGGTCGCTATCTTGTCACGGGCGTGTGACGCGACCATGCCTAGAAAGGCTCAACCGAGGACCAATAGACCACCGGTCTACTGGTGGAACGAGCAAATTGCACGCCTTCGCGCATCCTGCCTCAGGGCTAGAAGAAGGATGCAAAGAGCTCGATCAGCGGAGATGAGGATGGAGAGGAACACGGCGTTCAAAGCGGCGAAGCTAGCACTAAACAAGGCCATCAGCGCAAGCAAAAGAGCCTGTTTCGACAAGCTATGCGAGGGAGCCAACTCCAACCCATGGGGCGATGCCTACAGGATGGTGATGGCCAAAACGAGAGGGGCGCTAGCACCCCCTGAACGTAGTCCGGCGAGGTTGAAGGAGATCATAACGGTCCTCTTTCCCCACCACGACACGTCCCCCTGGCAGCCAGCTCCGCTACCAGCGAATGAAGTCGTAAAGGTGACGAACGAGGAGTTGCTCACTGCGGCGAGATCGCTCGATACAAAGAAAGCCCCGGGGCCAGACGGTATCCCGAACGTGGCTCTAAAGGCGGCTATAATGACTAAACCGGACATGTTCAGGGAGGTCATACAGAGATGTCTGGACGAGCGTATGTTCCCAGACATTTGGAAAAGACAAAGGTTGGTACTATTACCGAAACCTGGGAAACCCCCAGGCGATCCTTCGGCGTATAGACCAATCTGTCTGATAGACACTGTGGGTAAGCTCCTTGAGAAAATCATCCTCAACAGGCTAGCCCCCTTCATAGAGGAGGCAGGAGGACTGTCCGGTCAACAGTACGGGTTCCGCAGAGGCAGGTCGACGGTGGACGCCATAACATCGGTGGTAACCACGGCGGAGGTAGCTATACAGCGCAAACGACGAGGGATCCGCTACTGTGCGGTAGTAACGCTAGACGTCAAGAACGCGTTCAATAGTGCTTGCTGGGCAGACATTGCTGATTCCCTACTTCGACTAGGAGTACCGGAAGGGCTGTACAAGATTCTGGAAAGCTACTTCCAGAACCGAGTATTGCTCTATGAGACCGACGAAGGCACACGTAGCACTCCAATCACGGCTGGAGTACCACAGGGATCTATCTTGGGCCCGATCCTGTGGAATATAATGTACGATGGAGTACTGAGGTTGAGGCTCCCTCCGGGTGTCAAGATAGTCGGGTTCGCGGACGACGTCACGCTGACAGTCTACGGCGAATCCATCGAAGAGGTCGAACTGAGTGCATCACACTCAATCTGCTTGGTGGAGGACTGGCTGCGTAGCAGGAAACTGCAACTCGCGCACCACAAAACAGAAGTGATGGTGGTAAATAACCGCAAATCGGAACAGGAGGCGCTGGTACATGCCGGAGACTGCGTGATCCCCTCCAAGAGATCACTGAAGCAATTGGGTGTGATGCTTGACGACAAACTCAGTTTCAGCAAGCACGTTGAATACGCCTGCAAGCGCGCATCAACAGCGATCGCGGCGCTCTCTCGTTTGATGGCCAACAGCTCGCCTGTGCGCTCCAGTAAACGAAGGTTACTGGCAGGAGTGGCAGTTTCGATCCTCAGGTACGGCAGCCCGGTATGGGCGTCGGCACTGAATGTGGAACGCAACGCACAGATGCTGGAGAGTACGCATAGACTGATGTGTCTTCGCGTAATCAGTGCATACCGCACTGTATCGAGGGATGCGGCCTGCGTGGTTGCAAGCATGATGCCTATCAGTCTGATAGTGAAGGAAGACGCGGAGCGCTACAGCATGCGAGGAGACAGGAACGCCCGTAGGGCCTCCAAAGCCGCTTCTCTACGCAGATGGCAACAAGAGTGGGACAGCTCAACCAAGGGCAGGTGGACACATCGGCTCATACCTAGGGTCTCGAGCTGGTTAGATAGACCTCACGGAGAAGTGAACTTCGGCCTGACGCAGTTCCTCACAGGGCACGGGTGCTTCAGATGGTACCTCCACAGGTTCGGCCACGCGACATCCCCTGTATGTCCTGGCTGCCCAGACGAGATCGAGACGGCTGAACACGTCTTGTTCGCATGTTCCCGTTTCGCGGCTCAAAGGAGTGAGCTACTGGAGGCATGCGGCAGGGACACCACACCGGAAAACCTGATCCAGAGAATGTGCCACTGCGTAGAGAACTGGAACGCAGTGTCGACCGCGGCATCCCAAATTGCGGGAATATTGCAGCGGAAATGGAGTGCGGATCAACAACAGGTCAGCCGCGTACCGTAGCAGGCTCAAGAGGGATCAGCGAATAAACGTCGGTCCGGGAGAACCTTCTTCGTCGGGAAGCTCTTCGTCGGAGTAGTCTAGATCCATCGTCGGGGACTAGACGAGTAGTACGTAAAACTGTTAGGATCGTCGGGGCGCCAGTGAACCGGAAGCTTTCCTCCAACCGGAATCACTGGATCGACCCAGGCATCCTCTCGGTCGGGCGTTGACGGGTATCGAAGGCGTCGGTTTCGGGAGGGCCTCCTTCGTCGGGGAACTCTCCGTCGGTGTAGGCTAGATCCTTCGGCGGGGGCTAGTCGAGTAGCCGCCACAACACCGATTCGAGTCGTCGAGGCGCCAGCGAACCGGAAGCCATGCTCCAACCGGAATCGCGGGACCGACCTCGGCACTCCATCGGGTGTCCCGTGTGGTGTAAGAGACTCGGTGTCGGGAGATTCTCCTTCGCCGGGGAAATCTCCGTCGGAGTAGTCTAGATCCTTCGTCGGGGACTAGACGAGTAAATCGTGGTGTAATACCGCTAGGATCGTCAGGGCGCCAGTGAACCGGAAGCTTTCCTCCAACCGGAATCACTGGACCGACCCAGGCATCCTCTCGGTCGGGCGTTGACGGGAATCGAAGCGTCGGTTTCGGGAGGGCCTCCTTCGTCGGGGAACTCTCCGTCGGTGTAGGCTAGATCCTTCGGCGGGGGCTAGTCGAGTAGCCGCCACAACACCGATTCGAGTCGTCGAGGCGCCAGCGAACCGGAAGCCATGCTCCAACCGGAATCGCAGGACCGACCTCGGCACTCCATCGGGTGTCCCGTGTGGTGTAAGAGACTCGGTGTCGGGAGATTCTCCTTCGCCGGGGAAATCTCCGTCGGAGTAGCCTAGATCCTTTGTCGGGGACTAGATGAGTAGATCGTCGCGTGATACCGATAGGATCGTCTGAGCGCCAGTGAACCGGAAGCCACGCTCCAACCGGAATCATTGGATCGACTTAGGCATCCTTTCGGTCGGG